>NW_010511009.1:174249-202064 GCF_000687285.1 Phaethon lepturus | reverse complement strand
AGCATCAAATCTTCCAACTACAGTAATTTCACCATGGAAAAATCTCACTGCTGTCTTGAAAATGGCAAAACAAGAGGGAGATAAAGCTCAAAATCTTCCACTTAGTCCAAAATTTTGTTGAAAAACTTAAATAAACATATTGTACTGGACTACAACTATTTTGAGCAGTCGATCTCCTGTCTGGATTGTTTCCACCTCAATATATATGGCACCCACTTAAGTAAAAACCTCTCATTTGTCAAAGCAAAGTATTCCTGTTGCAAGTTAAGAGACTTTTTATTATTATTTTTAATAGAATATCATCACCACCTTTTTTCAAAACTATATTAACATACATAGGCTGTTAAAAGAAAAACGGAGAGGAAAAACCTATCCCTGCAAAGGTCATTTATGCCAGGGAAATCTACAGAAATTTGTAGAAGATAAAATATTCTTCCAAGAATGTTCTCATGAGGGGTTTCTCCAACTTTCCCCTGAGCTTTGAGCTGTGGTCAAGCACAGGTGAAGCTCTAGAGGGACAAGCCATAGACTCTCTGTCTTGGTTTCAGCCAGGGTGGAGTTAATTTTCTTCACAGAAGCTAGCGTGAGGCTGCTTTGGATTTGGGATGAGAAACTGTTGATAATGTGCTGATGTTTTGAGTTGTTGCTGAGCAGCCAAGGACAGCCCAGCTTCTCGTGCTGGCTGCCAGCGAGCAGGCTGGGGGTGCCCGGGGAGCTGGGAGGGGACACAGCCGGGACAGCTGCCCCAGGCTGGCCAAAGAGATATTCCCTACCATATGACAGTATACAAAGCTGGGATGAAGAAGAAGGAAGGGCTGGAGGGACATTCAGAGTTACGGTCTTCCCAAGTAGTTCCCATTACACGTGACGGAGCCCTCCTTCCCTGGAGATGGCTGAACCCCTGCCTGCCCGTGGGCAGTGGGGAATAGATTCCTTGTTTTTACTTTGCTTGCGTGCGCGGCTTTTGCTTTATTTATTAAACTGTCTTTATCTCAACCCATGAGTTTCCTCACTCTTACCCTTCCGATTCTCGCCCCTGTCCCACCGTGAGGGAGTGAGAGAGCGGCTGTGTGGGGCTTAGTTTCCAGCTGGGGCTAAACCACGACACTCCCTTAGTTTAAAATACTGGCTGAGCTCTAGCAGAAACCCTGCAAAGCAAATTCACCATATTTATTAAATGGCGATATTAAAAGGAGAATTTCAAATTTATGTTTGTATATATAATACCATTTTGATTTCTAGAATATTATTCTGAGCCAATCAGAAAAAAAGATACACAATAGGATCTATTTGTCAGATTTCTATCTAATGGAGACACATAAAAATCTGTTCACAGACAAATTACAACCGGTAAATCAAACAAAACTGTAAATTACTCATTTTGAGTTACAAGCAACTGTTACATTATTCAAGCTGTTGAAGGTTATCATATATAAATCCTTATGCCCACAAAGACAGGGAAGGCATTTATTCTGGGACTGGGCAAGTACCAAGCATGCACTGAGAATTTCCAACAGCAAGGGAATAGGAGCACTGAACATTTGTCCATTTGTGAAGAACTGTAAACAAACAAGGAAGCAAGTGGTAACCAAGAGAAATGCACTTTTTAGACTCAAATTTACTAAAAAACTGAAGACTTTAGTGACCTAGCATTGCTGAAACCGCCCACTTCTTTTCTTATTGTATTTCTCATGCCTCAATGTTTTTTTTTTTCAGGAGATTAATGAACATTAGGCTAAATACTGCCATAAGATACATGGATGTACAAGATAAAAATACAGTACGTAAAGTTACAGAAGAGGATGCAAAGGAAAGGAGTAGATACCACTTAGTAATACCAGGACACGTTGGCCACTCTTAACTAAGTCCTATAACATACTATGAAGGCATGCTCACTATAGCACAATTAGTTGTCCTTACCCTACAGTAAAGGAGTGATGCTGTTAACCAACAAAGAATGAACAGAGCACCAGTCTAAAGCTGGATATCCGGTACGGTCATCACTTCCTCACCATAGCCAGCAGTCAAATCAGGGGTAAGATCTTTAGCACTTCCTATTAAAGTGCACAAGCTTGTGCCAGTTTATTCAAGTTCTGTTGAATGTTTTCTACCCACAAGTATCTGTTTATGAAGCTTACCTCATCTTTTCTTCCCTGTATTTTAGTCAGTTTGGCTTTTTTTTTCCAAAAAGAGAAGAATACTTAGGGCTTTCTCCATCTTCAGTTTCTGTCAAAGCTGTATAATAGAACCAGCAGAATAAGAATTAAACCCAAACATCTCAAGAAATCTAAGAGGAATTTTGGTCTATCTTGTATGTAAGAGACATTAAAATCAACTCAAAGAGCAGGAGCAATCAACATATCTGCTTATGCTGGAGTTTGTTTCGCTCTCATTCATCATCAGCTTTCAAATGCAAATCCTTACAGTAAAGCACCTGAACATTGGAAGGCAACATTTGGAAATATAAAGCAACTTTGTGCGCCTCAGTGGAGATAAGAACTTCCAAATTTAATCACACTTGACAATTTAATGGGAAAAATATAGAAAGCAATTTGAAGAGCAGAAAATGTATAAAAGATATATCTGAATCAGGGATTTATTTTTTCTTCTCAGGTGCTATTTTGAGGTCCATGATAACATTCAGATTTTTCCATAAAACATTTATGAAATGTATTTGTTTCCAGCCTTTGTTAAAGGCCAAATTCCCCAAAGCCTGTTCTGCTACTGATCTCGATTATTCATCATTATAATAACTATGCAAGATGATTTAGTAAAAATTATAGAATCTGGCCCTTGTGATTTAGTGATAAGTGCAATTTTTATCTCAAACTAATTTATATGAGAAAAATTTACAAAGAAATATATTACACATCATCAAGTATTCAGCAGTCAAATGCATGTGATGATCCCTCTTAAGGGCTACCATCATTACAAGCTGAGGCTACTCCACTGCAAAATAGTTTGACAACATACTAAGAATATGACAAACATCTGGTTGCTTATCTTTCCTATTACAATGAGAATTCTTAATGGAGACATCCCAGGATCTCATGGAAAGAAAAAAAGCAGAATTAATTCTCCTTTGAGATACACATTAGAAGACAGAAACAGGAGAAAAAGACTGCTGAAGAACTACTAACATTTGATTCACATTAACGTATGTGACCAACAGTAACATCGTCACTTTTCACTGCACTGACAGGAGCCACAAGATGCTGGTGATACACAGCTAATTCACAAATGCTGGAAATATGGTCATCATTTTAATTCTTTATACTCCTTATAAATGAAATTTAATAATATAAATGAAAAAGGACTTTCAAAGTGGTTGACAACCAGTACATTGTAAAGGGTATTATGTATAGGCAGGGGTTGTTTGCTCATGCAGAAGTCCACAGGGAAAAATTCCTTTGGAGCACTGTTTTACTGTTTCACTGAGGTGAAATGAAAAGGAAATCTCCTCTGTAAATTTTAATTTATCACAAGTTGTCTGGAATCTTTAACCCAGATCTCTCTTAAGCTTCACCTTACATTAACCTCATCAGTCTTTACCAGTGTTTCAAATGTCTTAACTTTCAGAAACCTTGAGACAAGACTTATGATAAGAATCTTCCAATAAAATGTTTCAACTCTCAGAAAAACATGTTATCAAATGTTGCTGCTGAGGAATAAATGGAAAGACCACTGTGCCCACTTACAACATTGACCCAAGACCCCAGAAGTTCCAACATCACTTGAAGCAAAAAAGCATTCTATTTCCTACTCACTAAATCTTATGATCCCTTTTGATCTCCCAGGGAGGGCAAGTCACCAATTTCAGGACATTTATCTGAAAATAAAATTGTGTGTCTCTAACTTGCTTATTATCTGTACGTTTCCCCCCAAGTCAATCACTCTGTAAGTATTTATTTCTCTTGACAGTTGCTTTTGGAAAGGCATTTGACATCAACATGCATCTGAAATCCTCTAGGCAAAGGCTAACATAATAAGTAAAATTCATGGATCAAGGAAGGAAACATACGTGCTATGTTGTACACTGGTTGCTCTAGAGATCAAATCTCTTTGATATTAAACTGGCATAATGGAAATGTAACTCAATGAAGCTACACATGATTTAAACCAGAGCACAAGAGTCCCAAAGGGTAAGAAAAATAAGAAATAGTTCCAGTAAGTTAAAAACATATTCTCTCCATGGAAATTTGCTTGCCTTTTTTATTTTTATTTTTTTAATTTTATTTCTAATAATGAACATCCAGCCCAGCTTTTTTACACCAAAGGTTAATACCAATGTTAGTAGTTGGCTAGAACTGGTGTTTCTGATTGTGGACTGATTCTTCATTACTCTGCAAAATTCTATGATCCAAGGCCTGTGTTATTTAGGCAATCCAAATTCACTTTTTTATCTGATGTTTTCAAACTCACTTACGTTTACTTGATAAAGATTAAGAAAGCAGATTTCAGGATTGTGCTTATTGAATGTGTTCTACTTTTCTAAAAAAGAAAAGCATAGAAAAGTTCCAATGCAAATATGGCTAGGAAAAAATTATTAAAAAAAAACCCAAACCTTTTCAAAAATTCTTTTCCAGCCCTAGGAGTTTACATTTTTAAAAAACAAATGTAAGTTAAGGAGGCAATCACAATGACAGACTCAAGGCAAATCCTGGATTTAATATAGCTTTATTTGTACAATTGTTTCTGACTTCTATAGCAATGCTGCATTGTCCTGCTGGTCTTCATATATCCCTTAACTGCCACATTCTGCCTCTTTACCATAACAAGGTACCACTGATATTTAGTCCCTGGATATAGCAATTGTAATGAAAAAAGACAAATAAGAGCACCAAGCTCTCCTGCCCAGGCAGAGCGCTAAGACCTGGCATGCTAAACATTGACAAACCACATACATCTGCACTGTTTAAAACTTTCTTGCCCCGGAGACAAAAGCACTGCTAGGCTCCTAACAGTATGTTCTCAGCAACTTATGGGATTTGTTCCAAATTGTTCCAGTTAATCGCCGTACGAATCAAATCAGATTTTCTGAAACTGGCAGCTGTATGAAAGCAATAAACTAAAAGAAACAGTAGAACTCAGAATAAATAAGTGACAGGCCATCTGTGGAAGTTCAAGATGGACCCTGTGCATATGCTATTCCTTTAGTCCTACCACAAGATGTATTTATATAGTTATAGGAGAGACGAATGCAGTGGTGGCTGTATCTAGCTTCCAGAAATACCATCTTGGGCATCCTAGTGCTAACTTACCTTGCATATCCTCTGATCTGATAATAGAATATTATTGCTAGCTGGGAACAGTTTCAGCATTATTGTATGGGAGCAAGATATGGAACTTTTGAAATGCACTGTTTTGCTGTAAATTACCTCCAAAGTCTTCAAAGGTATTTTTCTAAGCAACAATGAATGCCAAAGACCCAGTTTTAGCAGTATCTCTATAGAAATATGCCTGCAGTTGAGTGTAATATGCAAAAACATTTCTGTGACATAACATATTTTTCTCTCAAATTTCCAAACCATTATAACAGTTGACAAAAAACAGGTATTATCCACATTTATGTTGTGAATAACCAATTATGTTTTTATCACTGTTTTTTAAAGAAAATCTAACCATTTTCTGAGAGTGTAGTCAAATTTACCTGAGCTGTCCCCTCAAGCTGTGAAAAAACATAAATGTTTCTCAAAAAGTATACTCTGCAAAAGACAACAGAGCAGCACAACACTGTTGATTTTTTAAATAACCAGACTACTGCCATACTATGCTTAAAGAATTTTTTATTTTAATCCCAAGGCTGGTATATATTCTCTTAGCTCATACAGCAATTACTCTATTGTGCAATATGCTTATGTTCTAGAATTTAAAAGCTACAAGTCTAGGGAGATAAAAATTTCTTCTTATAGATGGACTGCACAGATGAATTTCAACAGAAGTGGAGACTGTAAGTATTTTACCAATTCGGGTTTAGTGTTGTCTCTCCTTCCATTCCTAAGTGTGCTGTGGGAAAAGGAGGCTACAACAGCTCAGGAATGGTACAATCTCCAGACTATACATTATGGTAACGAACTTCCAAATAGAAGAGCAGAAGACACTGTTGATAACTTCCATCTAGCTTACAGCACACTGTCAGAACTACATTGTCTGTTGCAAACCTAGGTCCCCAAGAATAAAATCATTGATGCGCAGAAATTACATACAAGAATTAAAATGCTAAACATGGAGTTCACAAAGGAATTGCAATTTTCTTCTAAGCTCTGTCTAGAGAAATACAATCTCATGTTTTTTTCAGAATGGGGCATTGATGAAGCACTACTAGAAGAGAGTTCAACATGAGCAACTAATGCAGCAGTCTGGGAAAATGGATAACTAGTGAGCTGGAGTATGGATATGATATTGTAGCTGCCTGCTATAGTGGTGGGATGAACACTAGCAGATATTACAAAACAGTCAATGTTTTTTTAAGAGAAGATAAAAAAAGTTGAGTATGTAAAAGATAAGTGAAACCCTGTTTCGTGTAGTAATTTAAAAAGTTTGCTCCACCTCTCAGGAAGATTGAGAGATGACTTTAGTTCTAGTATTTATAAAGCTTCACAGAGGAGGTGAAAAAAAAAGAAAACACAAAAAACCCCCAAACAAAAAAAAAAACAGAAGAAAAGAGTTCTTTAAAAAAATATAGGAAAAAGAAATCAATGGCTAGACATTAAAATTGGAAAAAAATAACTGGAAATGGCATGATGCTGCATCAGGAGAAGTTCAGATTGGATGTTAGAGAAAGGTTCTTCAGTCAGAGGGTGGTTGGTCACTGGAACAGGCTCCCCAAGGAAGTGTTCATGGCACCAAGCCTATCAGAGTTCAAGGAGTATCTGGATGACACTCTTAGTCGCATGTGTTTTTTTTAGGAGTCCTGCAAGGAGCAGGGAGTTAGACTCAATGATCCTTATGGTCCCTTCCAACTAGAGATATTAATGATTTTTTTGAAATTAGGCAGGTATTTTTCATAAAGATTATTAGATTCTGGAATGAAATACTGTTGCCAGTGGTATAATCAGTCCTCAGTATGTCCCCTGATTTACATCAGACACATCTGTAGAGCAGTTCTGAATCACAAACAATCAACAAAAAAAGTCAGCATGAAGACAGAGTTATGCAGTGATTGTGCTATCTTTGAAAGGTCTGTATTTTTTAACAATATTTGACTCATAGTAATGTAATTTTTGTATAGTCATGGCTCAGCTACTGAACAATTTTTAAAGTTTCTCTTCTCTCAGGTTTATAGATGACACGACTCTTCTCTGGTTTTATTACTTTCTATATCTCAGCACAATCAGCAGAAAATCCATCACTTGTGTTCTGGAATGTTTTGGTTTTGAAATGGTTGAAAATAGCAAAAAAGATAGAGAGTATTTTATGATACTGTTTTAAAGGAAATTAATTCTTTCAATCCGCATTCTCAGCTACAAAGTTAGTGTGTATCAGTTTTATATGATTGCTATCAGTTGGTTATACAAAGGAAGAACACACAAATGAAATCAGGTAACTTAACAGGAGTTCGTGTTACTATTTATTACACCAGAACAACAGTATGTTCAACTTTTAGGCAGCTCTGAGCATATGGAAGAACAGTAACCATTTATGCCTTCAAGGGAAGAGTCTATGCTAAAAAAAAATAAGTCACTGAAACCAGAAATTGACTTATCTTGTTTAATTTAATACATTTTGCAAAAATGTTAATTTCTTTCCAAACACAGGGGAAAAGCTGACATTTTCCTTCTCTTTCTTGCTCTGTAGGTCAGGGGTTAGAATAAACCTCTCGGTGTAATTCCCTCTTTGTCCTTACTGACTGCCACAGCTCTTCACTCTTGGAAGCTTCCTTAACTACACTACCCATTAATCTGCAGTAACACGTTCAGTCCTTTCCACTGAAATTATTCAAGTCTCTGTGGAAGATGTGAGGATTATCTGGATCAGAGCAAGTACAGAAGACTACAAAAGTCTGACCATCTCCTCTGATGGTTCATCAGACACACATGGGTGGATGGCAGGTCTAAAGTGTCTGTGTCAGAGAGAATTTACTTATTAAGCCCTGTTCAGACATTAAATCCTGAAGAGCACTCCAAACTGCCACAAAGTTTACTGTTATCTTTTGAGACAGACAACTGTTCTCTAATTTCTCTCAAGAGTTTTTCTATACGTTCCACCTAAGGTATACAATGCTACTTGTTGATAACAGCTCTGTATGTAAGGAGGTAGCTTACTTCATTGACCCAGTAGATACGCAGCATTATCTCAAAATGTAATTCTTTTGCACTGTGGGGCTCATCAAGGCTAACAGAGAGAACTAAATGTCGAATTGGAATCCCTAAGTTAAAAAGAGATCCCTAGCACAGTACCAGGGCTCATATAAGCAAATACGAACACAAGGTCTGAGAATGCTGTCCTACATTATTGATGTGATTCTTCGGTATGATGAGACTGAGACAGCTCCCATATGGGATGGGACAGGGACTGGAGGAGCAAAGTGCCTGCCACTGTAACAGATGATCAGGTTTGACACCACCTGAGGAACCTGAACATGCACAAGTCTGTGGGGCCTGACAAGGTGCATCCCAGAGTCCTGAAGCAGTTGGCTGATGTAGTTGTCAAGCCAGTCTCCATGATATTTGAAAAGTCACGGCAGTCAGGTGAAGTCCCTGGTGACTGGAAAAAACAGAAACATTGTACCCGTTTTTAAAAAGGGTAGCAAGGAGGACCCTGGGAACTACCAACCTGTCAGCCTCACCTCTGTGCCCGGGAAGCTCATGGAGCAGATCCTCCTAGAAGCTATGCTAAGGCACATGGAGGACAGGGAGGTGATTAGAGACAGCCAGCATGGCTTCACCAAGGACAAGTCCTGCCTGACCAACCTAATGGCCTTCTAGGATGTAGTGACCACATCAGTGGACAAGGAAAGAGCTACTAATGTTGTCTATCCGGACTTCTGTAAGGCCTTTGACACGGTCCCCTACAACATCCTTCTCCCTAAATTGGAGAGAGATGGATTTGATGGGTGGACTGTTCAGTGGATGAGGAATTGGTTGGATGGTTGCATCCAGAGGGTAGTGGTCAATGGCTCAATGCCCAGATGGGGACTGGTGTTGAGCAGTGTCCCTCAGGGGTCCATATTGGGACCAGTACTCTTTAACATCTTCATCAACGACATAGTGGGATTGAGTGTACCCTCAGCCAGTAAGCAGGTGACACCAAGCTGAGTGGTGTGGTTGACACACCTGAGGGACAGGATGCCATCCAGAAGGACCTGGACAAGCTTGAGGAATGGGCCTATGTGAACTTCATGAGGTTCAAAGAGGCCAAGTGCAGGGTCCTGCATCTGGGTCAAGGCAATCCCCTGTATCAGCACAGACTGGGGGATGAAGGTATGGAAAGCAGCCCTGCCGAGAAGGACTTGAAGGTAGGGGTGGATGACAAGCTGGACATGAGCTGGCAAGGTATGCTCACAGCCCAGAAGGCCAACCATATCTTGGGCTGCATTAAAAGAAGCGTGGCCAGCAGGTTGAGGGAGGGGATTCTGCAGGGCCTGTTGCAATAGAAGAGGTAATGGTTTTAAACTAAAAGTGGGTAGATTTAGGCTAGATCTAAGGAAGAAATTTTTCACGGTGAGGGTGGTGAAACACTGGCACGGGTTGCCCAGAAAGATGGTGGATGCCCCATCCCTGGAAACATTCAAGGTCAGGTTGGACGGGGCTCTGAGCAACCTGATCTAGTTGAAGATGTCCCTTCTCATTCGGAGGGTTGGACTAGATGACCTTAAAAGGTCCCTTTCAACCCTATGATTCTATGAAGAAAGGTCTAAAAGAGGACTACTGGCTGTTAAGGGATATCGAAGGATATTAATTTCTCTTTTGTATGCGTCCTCCCCACTCTTTTCTGCCTTAATTATAATGGTATGTAAGGAAACAATTTGCTAGAAGGTTTTCAATTTGCCATCAGTACAGTCTATTCCCATCGGTAGACTCACCTTCCTTTACCCACAACACCCGTATGCATAAGACTGTAATAAAAATACTAATGTACACAGTTACTGTTCTTAAACTAATTAGTCTAGAAGGGTTAGATCAAATTCTGACCTTTGACAGTTATCTGTATTTGGGCTTGTATATAATACAATTAGAATTTTGCCTGGTGTTCAACATGTGACATGGATTTCAAGTTGAAATCCTATTTTTCTTTCATAAAAAAGAGTGTTCTAAAAATGTGTTTCTGAAGGTATGAATCTTTATTTTTTTTTCTCCTCCCCCTGCTCCGGCCCCATATTTGAATAGCAATCTATACTGATTTGCATTTATGCTGTGGTGGAACCTTTAGAGTGCCAGATCCCTATTATTTTGTCACACAAAAATTATACTTTTCAGTACTACTGTTCTCCTTATAAAGCTCTTTATTTTTTTCTACTTATTTTTCCTAAGAAAATATCAATCCTTTTCTCAGAATTCCTATTTCTTAGAATAGCAATGAAGACTATGAAAACTACAGAGAAAATAGATTGTATTTTAAAAAATGGCTCTGTTCGTGCTGATGTTCTTGCTACCATTTCTAACTTAGACTGGTTAAATTTCATGTTACACTCTCCACTGAAGGTTTGTTTTGGCAGGTTTTTTTTTTTAAGTTAAAAACAAAACAAAACAAAAGTATTGTAAAAGTACTATACCAAATCTGGAAATCACCTTGAAGATGATAGGGAAAACGGTTGCAATTGATTTGCCATACTTTAATAGACTATGGGGAGAGAGCGCGCCTGCAAGAGAAAAACTATAATAGAGATATGATACATTAATACATATTTTAATATAGTCATGATACATGTTTTTTCCCTAATATTATATACCTATGTCAGTTTATGTTTTATAAAGTATGTGTGCCTACACACCAATACATTCACTCTACACCAGATCAACCTTATTCCCACTCATACAGTAGGCAAAGAAGGTACTTCCAAGTCAGCAGAGGTATATCAGAGATTAATTCGAGCTGTATTTTGAGTAGCTATTCATTTAACCTGACTGTTGAAAAAGAAGGAGATACAGATACTGATATGGAAATAAATTTAAAACTAAGGAATGTAGAAGTCACTCAAAAAAAGGTTTTAATGGCTGTTCAGTTTTCACACAGATGAAGTATTTAAAGAGACTTCACTGAAATTTGACCAAGATGTAAGACACTGTATTTCCCTTTCACAAGCACAATCTTTACCCTACCCTCATTTATTTGAAATCTAACACCTACTGCTTTTCAGAAGCTATATATGTTTATGTTTGCATAAAAGAGAGAAATGCAAATGTTTAGTTTCTAAGAATCAGGGATTGGGCTGATGGAACAAAAACCATAAGCCAGCTAGTTACTTCCCAGGTCTATAATACTCAAATATTAAATATCAGCTTAGAGTAGCCAGAGTTGACCCCAACCTACTCTAAACTCTCACTTACATTCATTCACAGACTTTATAAATTTTTTTTCTAAAGGAACGCTAATACATATTCCCAAACAATATTTGATTATTAACTGAATGACATCTCCAGTGAATTTCATACCAGATGTCTGCCTGCACACAATGCAATGAAATAGCATCTACCACATTCATCATTTCTGCTTAGTGCATCTCAGTCGTTTCAGTGAGTGTCAACAATGATGCATTTGTACACGGTTACTTTTACACATGCCAGATCATTTCTATTGCGAAGAAGATGATCAGTGTTTAATACTTAATTACCAACACACTCTCCAGTGATCAATGCTGATTATTGACATTTCAGTCCAGGCGACCCCCGGTTTAGAACTGGTCCAAGACTAATCACAACTGATTATCTCACTAGGAAAGGACATATCATTCTACATAAACTCTATGTTCTAAACCACTTGGCCCTCATGTCCCCTAACATTACTCAGTTTCTTTTCTAAGCTTCAAAGAATTCTTTTAACTTCTAAAATTCTTTTACCCGTTTTCCATAAAGCTTTTACCAAGTTTACTGTTATTCATTCAACAGAAAAAAGTATATCTATCAGAAGTGTGTGATTATTATACTAGTCTCCACTGAGCACATGAATTCATTGAACATCAAGAGTATATCTAGGTTTTTGTTAATCTTGTAGTATTTGGGTATTCTTACTCAGACCGGATGCTCTATCCTGTTGTTGCTTCACTAGTCATCCATTGTGAATCTTTCCTTTTAACCTTTTAATAACAGCGAAAATTATGGTAATGTGGAAAAGTTCATATAAACAAAGGACAAAATGTGAAAATTATTATTACTGTTATAGACATTTTGTGTATATTTTTCTTTGCATATATTTAATTGTGTTCTTCAAGAAGGTGCAGACACATACCAACAAGAATATTTTTTTACCATTTTAGTAGAATACTAATACAGATGTTGACACATTTTTTAAGTATTCAGACAGTAATTTCTACTGACTAAAGAGCTTTAAAGGCAGTGTTCTCTTGTCTCAGGAAGGGAAGACAACATCTTAAAGAAAACTTCAAAACCTTTTTTACCTTTATGATTTCAAATGATTCTCCTGCAGGCTGGTCATTTACCTCTGCTTGAGTGGCAACTGAGACATGTAGCCTAGAACAACATTTCTAGCAGAAAACTTCCACATTTAAACAACTGATTACAAAAGAAGCAGACATTATTTTGCCATATGCAAACTGCAAAGAAAAAAAATACCCTCTCAGACTTCTTCTAAAGTTAACAATATAAAGCAATAGGATTTATATTGTCTACTGCTATCCTACAAAAGCATATTTAGGGATGGCTGGAGCTAGTATTTTTTAAATACCAGAAAATTGCTGAACATATTAGTATTGTGCACATAGTTCTGACCAGCAAGTTGACCAAGTGACTAAGATAACTCTCCACTTCTTGTCTCCTACCTCTTTAGCAAGCAAAACTCTTCAAGCAGGAAGCATCTCTAAAGCAGTGTTTGAAACAGTGCCTGCCACAAGAGGATCATGGCAACATTTGAAAACATGCAAGTACTACTTAAATAAAAAATACCAGCAAAAAAGGTGGTCAACATGAGAGAATACAGACTAAGGTGAAGGAAAAAAAATAATAGAAGGGATGAAGTAATGCACAAAAATTAGAGCACAGATGATGTGAAATTGCCAGGTTCTGCAGGTGGTGTCTGTGTGATGAAGGGGAAGGGGGAGAGGAGCAGACCAATAGAGCACAGAGTATATATTTTATATTTTCCACATGTGTTAGCTCCTTAGGTTATTTCCTTATTTTTTATGTTTTTCAGTTGCCTTATTTTAAAAGTCTGTTTGTAGTGTTTTTTGTACCTTTATTTCTGTTAATTATAAAGTATCTTTCATACACCATAGAAGACATGTATCAGGAGCAGGACATTCAGCTGTGAAGCAAAATATTCAAAAAACCTTTTGAAAACTGACTTGTGTACAAAGAAATCAATGTGTATTTTGGCCGGATTACCTTGTCTGCCACTTCTCTGTTTGTTTCCACTTTTAAACAATCAGTACACTAACAAATGCAGTCACAAACACACCATGAGGCTGAAGTCCCACTTTCTGCATATAGCGTGTACCTTTATACAACCTTGCCATTTTAGCATGTATTTTACGTAGTGTATTTAAAGTAACCTGAGAAAAGGAAGACAAAATGAGGTAACAAAATCTGCAGACAGCACAATTAGTGAAGACAGTCTCACCTAGGAAAGACTTTAAGAAACAGAACATTTCTACATATTCACAGCTTTCAAAATGAGCTGAAACAAGTTAGATGCAAGTGTAACTGTGGATAGCTCATGAAAACTTCAGTTCAGTGCACAACAGCTAGAAAACAAACGCAACGTCAGGTTGTGTAAAAGATGAGAATAATATTAAAAACATTAAAATGCCATTACATAAATTAATGAAAGCAAAACTCTGAAAATTCTGTTCAGCTTGATTACCTGATCTCTAAATGGTAAGAGCAGAAATAGAAGAGTTCTGAAGAAAGTCAATGAGTCTGATTGGGGCATAGACCACCTGGGATCTGCTGCCCATCCCTGCCAGTGTCGGGCAGGCTGGAAGTGCCTAGCTTTTGGCAGGTTAAAGGCTCCTGCTCCACCTGCAGAGCTGCAGCTCCAGATGTATTTAGTGCCCTGGGCAGTGGTAGGAGCAAGACCTGTTAGGATTCATGAGGACCAGTATAGCCCAAACACAGCAGGGAAAAAGGCGAGGGATGCAGGTTATCGATAGCTGCCTAGAAGATATATTCTGTTAGATCTATTACTTACAAACAAGAACTGCTAGATGACGTAAAGGTCAAGGGCAGCCTTGGCTTCAGTGACCACAAGACTATGAAGTTTAAGATCCTAAAAAGGGCGAGCAAGATTAACAACAGGATTACAAATCTGTACCTTAAAAGAGTTTTGCAGAAAGCTGAGCAAGCATTGAAGACAACTAGCACTGATGAACATGGAGCTCCTGATTTGACCTTAAACGCAAAAAGGAAGTATACAGAAGTTGAAAGCAGGGACTACTTGGGAGGAATAAAAAGACACTGTTTATATGCAGGAAAAAAACAATGCTCAAATGGATTTGACACTACCAACAGAGGTAAAAGATAATAAGAAAAGTTTCTCTAAGTTCCTCAGTAGCAAAAGGAAGGCTGAGTGTGGACCCATTGCCCAGGGGGCAGGAAGTCTAATGGCAAGTGATAAGGCTGAGATATTCACTGTGACCTTTACCTCAGTTTTCACTCATAAAGCTTGTCCTCAGGCATCCTGAGTCCTCCAAGCAGATTCGATAGGAGTGAAGTAGTACCCACAATAGAGGAAGAGTTATGGATCATTTAACCCTCTTGGACATATAAAAGTCTATGGGATTGAAGTTTATGGAGCTGTTTTTTCCACTGTGAGGCTGCTGTCTATCATCATGGCAACTATAGGAGGATCCTGATGGCTACAAAAAGGCAGATGTCCCATCCATCTCCAAAAAAGGCAGGAAGGAGAATTCAGAGACCTATGCAATGGTAAGCCTCACTTTATTGCCCAGGAAAGTTATGGAGTAAATCCTCTTAGAAACTCTCTCTTGAAGCAAGAGACAAGAAGGTGATTGGGAGCATTGAGCATGGTTTACCAAGGACAAATCATGCCTGCCTAACCTCATTGCCTTCCAAGATTAGGTGAATGTCACTGTGGACAAGAAGATGGCAGTAGATGCCATTTACCTTGATTCTTATAAAGGCCTTGATTTTTATACAGCCTCCCATAATCCTTTTATCACAAAATCAGTGAGATATGACCTGCACAAATAGATAAGCTAGGTGGAAAATTAGCTGGACTCCCAGGCTCAAAAAAGTTATTATCAGTAGTTCAAGGCCCAGCTTGCATCCAGTAACTAGTGGGATTTCTCAGGGATCAGTACTGGGACCAGTGTTATTTACTGTATTTATCAGTCAGGACAGAGGAATGTCATGTTTACAGACAACACCGGATCAGGAGAGCAGTTGGTATGCTGGAGGGTAGGGTTGCTGTTCTGAGGCACTCAGGAAAATCAGAGAAATAGGCTGACTAGAACCTCATGAAATTTGACAAGAATAATTGTGAAGTTCTGCATTTGGGTGGGAATAAACTGATGTAATGCATGCAGGGGCTGACTGTGTGGGAGACAGCTCTTTCTGGAGAAAACGAGATGGTCTTTGGGGATTTCTGGTGGACAAGTTGAATGTTGGGCTGTATCAGTAAGAGTGAGCCAGCAGAGAGCCAGGGAAGTGATCCTTCCCCTCTTTCTGTCGATTGTGAGACAGTGTCTGGACTGGTGTGTCCAGTTTGGTATTTCTACTTAGTACAAAAAGGGTATTGACATACTAGAGTGAGGCCAGGAAAGGACCTCCGTCAGGGGAATATGACATGCAAGGAGAGGCTGAGGACTGTGTCTGTTCAGACTGGAAGAGAAGTCTCCGAGGGAACCTCATTGCTGTCTACAACTACCTGATAGGAAAATAGAGGGAAGGTGGAGTTAGGCCCTTCTCAGAGGTGCACGACGATGAGAGGAGAGCCAACAGATGCAAGTTGAAACATTTTTACCCTGAGAGTTGGTTAGCTACTGGAACAGGTGCCCAGAGAGGTTGTAGCAGCTCTGTCCTTGGAGGTGTTCCAGGCTTGACTCAACATGCCCCTGAGCAAATTCATCTAATTAGAATTGTTTTGAGCAGGTGGTTGGACTAGATGATCTCCGGAGGTTTCTTATGACCTAAATTATGAATCTATACCTTCCAGAAAGGATTGTGATCACTGACTTACTACTACTGAGAACAATACCTAAAGTGTAATGAGTTCTACCTTCCCTTTCTCAGTCTTTAAATGTAATAGATGGCAGATATACAAAAGAAATCTGGCAAATAGCTGAACTATAACATACAGACATAGTATTTTCCAGTTTGCCCAGCTCATGGGTCTTGATAAAAGAGGGCATCCAGGAGTAAGTTATGGTCAAGAAGCTGAAACAGAATTTCGGTTTCACTTTGGCTTCCAGCTCTGGTTCTCTGATTGCCTCTCATTAGCTGAATAAAGATTATGGACATAATACTTTTAAATACTCCTACACAAGTTTGTAGCCTATACGTTTCTTACACTTTGAGCTGTACTTTTTTATTTTCTGCCCTTGCCTGACAATGAAGTAAATACATTGTGATATACTTATGAGGTTTCAACTTTTTTTCTTTTTTGTTTTAACCCCATTAATGTCTCAATACACATAGGTCACTTACATACCACAAGTGTGTTAAAGGGCACAGCAATCTGACAGCTGCCAGAATTATTAAGTAGAGCTTTCGTTTTCATTACTGGTAAGTGAACTATTCTGTGTATCTGTTATTAAGATCAGTCTGATCCAATAAACTACAACTTTCTGGGAGAGAATAACTTCTGTATTGCTTTTCATCTTTTAACTGGATATGCACCAAAAGAAAAATCAAGGTGACTGTACGTGGTTACAGATTAGGAGCAAAACAACCAACAGCAAATACATTATTACGTATGTCTTTGTTAAACTGGTATTAAGACTTTTGTTGTTCTTTGGTCTTCTCACAAGCATTATTTAACTTGAACAAGTGTTCACCTACATTCATGCAATCCACCTAGAAGATTGGAGGCCAATTGTCCTTTAACCGTTAAAAACCTCACTCTTTCGTAAAACTGAATAAGAATATTAAAAGCTCTGCCCTTCTTTCCTAACCATAGAAGTACATGTAAGCACAGATCCCACTAAAAAAAAAATTTCTTCATTAAGAGAAATTCAGTCACTAAAGAGTTCTTTCTCTAATTGCCAGCACTGAAATTGAAAAGCAAAAACACTCTAAGAAGAAAAAAAATAAGGGAGCAATGGTCATAACTTTTCACGCTCAAAACTCTTTTCCTTTAGTGTTTCCTATTGTGAATACAGTGATGGCTAAAATGTTTATAATTTCAATTAAACTTAATTATGTTCATTTATAGTAGTTAATAAAAAAACTACTCAACAGCCATTGCTGCATAAAATCCTCTGAATGGCCTATAGCTTTCTACAGAGCTGAGAGTCATTCCACACAACATTATGCTCAACACCAATTCTAACAGAAATCACATGGAAATTATTTATCCCTTTAACACTTGTTTTCAAAACTTATCCAATTAAAGTTAAATTAGGTAGCACTATATATGATGACTGCAAATTTTTGAGGAAACCACTGTATTAATTTAATCCAGAAAAATTAATAAATACAGTTTAGACCACCACCACCACCACCTGTAGATAGATTTTAACATATTTGTTTAGTTCCAGCATAATTCTTATCCCATTACAGCTCACCAGAAGTAAGTAAGAACTCAGGGACCTGGTTTTGTGCTCAGATAATTCTGTGCTGGTCATGGGGAAGGATTCTGGTCTATCCTTCTCCCCAGCCAATATGGCAACTACTTACTGCATCCCCTTTCCTAAAGGGGAAATCCCATTCACACTCCTGCTACTTCCAATACATTTCACCCCACCCTCAAATTTTAATGCTGAGTTCTAGGAGGAGATTCTCTGATATCTACAGACCATTGTTGCTTGAATTCTATAAGAAATTACTAACTTCAGACACTCTTTATATGCAACTCCAGAAACTTCATGTACTGGAGAGCATAATTGTGCTAGAAACACTTTAGTTCAGCAAAATTACTTTTAAAATTATCTCCACTAATCTCTAATGCATCTGCAGCTATGTCCTTCTCTACACAGCCTAATGTCAGCTTTTCACCATCCCACCATCCGCTGAGCCTCTGGCCAGGCAGGCCCTTAGCTCCTTGTGTGAAAGGGGGGGAAGCCTGTTAGCCCCTGTCTCTTGTACCACTGGGCTGCACCTTCAAATCTAGTCAATATTTGGTTGGAAGCCTATGTGCTCTAGAGAGTTATGTTTCACAGGGAAGTCAAACATGAAACAACACAGCACCATGCTTCGTAGTGACTTCCAAATTCTCTTTCATCCCCACAGAAGCAATCTTTAGGGCATATGTGTGCTTTGCCTGCACTCAAAGCCAGCACTGTTTCCCACCAGAGGGGCTCCTCTCAGCGTAGTTTGCCATCGTCGGACACAGAACCTCGGATTAGCAGCAGCTCACACCTCACTGCTTTGGAGGGCATATGAGAAAAAAAAGAACAGGTTTTAGGAAGAATATTCCACCACACTGTACAAATCAGATCAGTTGGCTACATATCTTTCAATTAGAGGGAGAAATTCAATTTTCGAAGTTATGAGGTAAGCTAAATAAATTGGACTAGATTTTCTACTGTAAAACAGTACAATCTGTAGTAAAAAAAGGTCACAGCTATTTCACATGTGATTACCTGTATCTGTCTACACGTGAGCATCCCCTAAACTGAATTTATAATCTGATTTTAGAGTCTGATGTTTTTAGTCTCCTAATATTTATGGTGCTAATACTTGAAAACATATCTGAAAACAACCACAATGTTATCAGGGACAACCATGGGATAAATGGTGACTTTGTATAATTGTTATGTGTGTATATATATTTTCTAGTGATACACAATTCAGAGCCATTTATGCTGTCTTTTAGGTGGTATTTGATACACAAAATAATTCCTTATTAACAAGCTCTTCAGTTGTCATATCTTTGCACTCTTCCTGTTAGGTCAACTTGTGTCAAATGGCAAAGTGTGAAAGCCCCTTTCTATATATAGGATGGTAATCCACAAAATTCAGTGCAATGTCAGTGGAAAAAAAAACCAGTACAGTCTGTACAGACTCGGAGAGAGAGAAGCTGAGAAATATGCAGTAATAGTATGAGCACACAAAAAACTCGCCAATAATTCTTTGTAGCAAATGCAGCAATAAACAAGTACAAAACTCAAGGGAATGCTAAATTAGTTTGTGTTTTATTGCT
The DNA here is from genome assembly GCF_000687285.1 of Phaethon lepturus. Classification (NCBI taxonomy): domain Eukaryota; kingdom Metazoa; phylum Chordata; class Aves; order Phaethontiformes; family Phaethontidae; genus Phaethon; species Phaethon lepturus. Next base: position 182,627 of record NW_010511009.1, on the reverse strand, counting down.
GATGACCGTGAATTTTTTCTCTAAGAAAGTCCCTTAGTCCCTTTCTAAATTAAGTTTGTACATATATGAAAATATAATCTGATATAACTTTTTATAGTACTAAGTATGGCAAATCCCTTGTGGAATTAAATATTATTACTATTCTAAAACAATATTCCAAACACCTTTGCTTTCTTTACTGACTAGCAGGTTTACAGGAATTTTCTAATTGAACAAATTGTAGCAGAAATGAAAAAATGCCCATCTTGCAGTGTGTTAGATCATTGCTTCTACATAATTAACAAGAGATTGACAGGAGGAATGATCCATGAATAATTAGTGAGTTCTGTTATAGTATCACATTTCTATAATGTTATTTATTTAATAACATCTTGATTCATGAAAAGAGGAGATAGAAAAATAAGAACAAGTCACAATATTACAGTTTAGTTTGATATATGAACATACCACTCTGGTTTAATCCTTCATCGTAACAGCATCCCAAATTCCATTTCTATGCTTCTATTTCTTTACTTTCCTGATATTCATTTCATGCCTAAGTTCCTAAATGTTCTTAAATTCATCAGTCTTAAGATCAGTAGCTGGAAAAAGACATTCAGCAGAGGGGGAGGGGAGGAAAAAAAAGGTTTCACAGAACCAAATACATTTTTGAAAATTAGATATTCCTTCACATGGTGGCATCTGACAGTTAAGAGTAAGTCTAAATATTGATTTGTGTTAGGCTGCTTTCAGAGAAGTCGCAGCTGCAAAGTTATTTTTCTACATTTCCTATGATGGTCCCATTGCAGCTGAACAAAATCCGTTTTCATTAACAACATCGTACTTGATTTGATGCTTTTAAATTCATTACAATTTACCACCACCATTTCCCTCCAATTTAAATGGACTTTCTCAGCAGGACATCATACCCAAACGATAGTGTGCTAGTGTACTGTGTCTGAGCAATCACTGTGTCTCCTAAATCACTCAATAAAATTAAACTGGGAATAATCTGACCAGTTCCATATATTTAGAGGAAAGCGCACTGGAGTGCTAAAAGTCCCTAAAGTAGGCAAAACCACAATCGATCTTATTCTTGCCTCAACTGTATTTTAAGGTAGATATAGCCGAGTGCTGAAAAAAAAAGTTTATTTTGCTTTGGAAATAAAGTCCTCCTTACTTGTCCTTTTCCTTCAGGATAATGTCTCTCCATTCCTCTGAATGTAATCTGTATCATGCCAAAAACTGACCAAATATAGCAAAAGGCAGCTCCCACTTCTGAGGATCTTCTAGTTTTGCAGACACTTAGGCAAAGGTTTTGTTTTCTTCTTTTCCCTGAAGATTGACAATTTAAAAAAGGACTTAAAATGAGAATTCTGGACCTTGCCAAGATAGCGATATATAAAATTATTTTCCCTGCAAGTACTGGTTATGAAGAAAACAGCAACGAAAAAACCCTGTTCCTAAAACCTGACTCCGCTCTCAAGTCCAGCTGGAGATGTGAGGATTTCAATGTACCCTAGCTACACATGTTTCTGATTCTAGATTTCTCAAATTCCTTTAAGCACAAATAGGAATAGTGTACAGGTAGTTAAGACTTTTATGGAAGACTTAATTATATGGAATGCAAGTCTTTTTATAGAGAATAGTGTTAATTGTCTGTCTTGCATAACTTCATATTTTCTATTTTGCTATTGGCAGACCACACAAAAAATTATACTACTTGGCTCAGGAAGATGCTTGAAGCCAATCAACATGAAAATTCTTGCAGAATAAAGTCTAATTGCTCAGAGAAATTGTTTCTATATAAATCAAAAAGTAGCTGCATGTTAGAGTAAGAGTTGGTAACATGGTGGTAAACAAAGAAGGTAGGCTCACCTTTTTAATGTATAGGAAAAGTGGGTAAATACAGTTTGACTTTTTCAAACCCCAATATAACCATCAGTTATTTATAAACCTATTTAATATTCCTTCCCAAACATGAACAAACCGAGGTTTAGACACAGAGGGGCTAGAAGCAGCCAAGACTTCAAATAAAATATATTGGCAGATTCCTAACAGAAAAATTAACCAATACCAGAGCTAGCATCCTACCACTCCTCAGACACTTACAAGAGAATGAAAAACCTGCTCGTGCTTGTGTCACCAGTTGTCAAAAAAGCTGAGGGGTATAGTCACCCATTGGAAAAGCATGACAGCATATTTCTTGATTTAGTATGAAAAGATAACAATATATTGGAGACATCTAATATAACACCTAACTCAGGTATGCTTAGAAGGAATCTTTAAATGAAAGAAAGTAGGAAACAAAGTGGCAAGATGAAAGCTGAAAAGATAAGAGTACACAGCAGTATATCCATGACAAAATTTTAATGTTAAAAGTGCTACTCTAAAAAGAGTCAAATCCAAGTTAATATTTTTTGCAAAGCAATAAAATTTATTGTTAATTTCTTGTGCTAGTAGAGAAACAGAACCATAGAATACTCAGGTCAATTAAAATAAATTGTAATTCCTTTCATAATTTTTCTGAAGTTTTTAGAAAATAGCAGCAATTTCTTCCTCTGGAAATTCTAAGCATCCCAAATGCTCCTTTTCTGTTGAGCTTGGTGATGGTCAAACTCTACACTAATAAATCTTAATTTTGCGCTAGTCAAAGAGTGTTTCTTTAAAAACAAGAAAAACATATGCAATGACACAGCGCAGCTGATCTAAATGGAATTAGTAGTAATGTTACTGAAAATGAAAGCAAAAAAAAAGTATTGGATAAAGTCCATTGTAAAGTGCAGATTATACAAAAGAGCAATGGTCCATAAGGGTACGTCACAGAAAACTAATGTCATGTTTACGTGGTATATGAAGAAGCTATCTTCTCCACCTCTGACCAGCGCCTGGAAGAAAAAGTTCATTTCAATTTCAAACACCTTTAACTCCTTCCTGGAAATTTCAATTCCTACTTGGCCATCTCTCAGTCAGATAATTCTGCCAGACATGAGAATCTGGGCGATGAGGAAGAAGGAAGTGGCTAGAGATATTGACAGTGAGCAAGACCAACAGACATCTTTCTTTCCTATTATAATGATTCAGTCCCAGATGGCTTATTTCTTTTTTCTTGTTCACCTGTCTTTATTATTTTTCTGTGACATGTTTGTTATCGTGTGTTATTATTACATCACTACTCTCATCTTGTGTTTTATTTTCCGATCTCTTTAACATAGTTTTAGACTGTTCCAAGGAGTTTGTAATTTCACCCTCCCTCACTTCTAGATCTCTTTGAACGGTTAATGCATTCTGTCATGTAATAATTTTTTGTGGTTCTGTTTTCTGTGGTTTTTCTCACTATACTGAATTTTTGGTTCTGGAGAGTATTTGAGATAAATTTTATAGAACAAGTAACTAAGTCTGCTTTGCACTGTAATTTTAATCTAGTTAAGTGTAAAATTACATCTAGACTAAAGCCAAAGGGGGGAAATGAACATACTGAGTTTCAGAATAACAGAGTTTAGGCAAAAAAATTCAGCAGGTTGAGTGCAATCGAGTGTAATAAAATAGCAGAGGAAACAGCAGAGAGAAACTGAAATGTGTATAATGAGATTAAAGTGCGCCCAAAGGATATGGAATGCATAATATACGGCAATAAAATGAGGATTTTAAAAAGCCAATATGGCCAAAGGAGGGAAGATAAGGGGAAAAAAACCCCACACAGTAAGAAAATGCACTACAGCTGGAGCTTCATTGAAATTAGATATCAAAAGATTTATGTGGTCATCTTGACTCACAGGTTTTGATAATATTTAAAATACCACGTATGGAGAAAGATTTGAAGGAATACAGTGAGAAGCTGTAAATATTAAAACTAATTAAAAAACAATCCTACAGTGTAAGACAGCTGTACAGAAAATAGAATAAACAAAACTGTTTCAAGAGACTGATGCAAGAAATTAGGACGACTTTTATTTTTCCTGCCTACACATATTCCTATTACCCTTTACACAACAGAGGCTGAGAAATTAGAGGCATTCACAGGCCAAAAGCATACAATGCAGGAGGCCTTCGTTTTGAATTAGAATTGAAAAAAATGTTCTATGAACAATGATAATTTCTGACACTTAAAAAACTACTTTTTTTAGAATTCTGATTTGGAGTGAGGTAGGTAAGCACAAATTTTGGGAGTATTTTACAAGAGGGAGAATCCCACGTAGGATATTTCACTTTAACTTTGTATAGTTAAAGAAATGGTAATGTTCAAATATTTCATGTATTCTTTGAATAGATAAGAAATTATTTAATTTTAATTTCCTGAAACATCACTGTCTCCATAATAACCTATTGCATTGTGGAGAAAATTATACACTTCCTCTGTACCACCCAATGGGTCCCTCCTTTTGTAGGTGTTATGTGGATGAGGAAAGTTGCTCCGAGGAAAGCAATTTCCTTCTCTTGAGAGCTACAGTACTCAGGAAGATCAGCAAATTTCATAGCAAATCTTGCTCTCCACTGACTGTTACAGAGACTGACAATTCAAAAAAATTTTGAAACCACATTTTCCCAGACCTTAAGAACATGTCTTTCTAATGAATTATTTTTATTTTTTGGTGCGGCCTCACCTTGAGTACTGTGTGCAGTTCTGGGCAACACAATTCAAGAAGGTTGTGAAGATCCCTGAATGCATCCAGAGGAAGGCAACAAAGCTGGTGAAAGGGCTGGAAAGAATGTCCTAAGAGGAACAGCTAAAGACTTTACATTTGTCTCATTTGGAGAGGCAGCAGCTGAGGGGCAACCTCATTGCTCTACAGCTTCCTGAGGAAGGGAAGTGGAGAAGGAGGTGCTGTTCTCCCTGGTATCCAGTGATAGGACAGGTGGGAACGGTTCAAAGCTATGTCAGGAGGACTTTAGACTGGACATTAGGAAGCATTTCTTTACCAAGAGGGTAGTCGAACACTGGAACAGGCTTCCTGGAGAGGTGGTCAATGCCCCAAGCCTACCATTGTTTAAGAGGTATTTTGACAATGCCCTTGACAACATGCTTTAGCTTTTTGTCTGCCCTGAAGCAGTCAGACAGTTGGACTAGATGATCATTGTAGGTCCCTTCCAACTGAAAATATTCTGTTTTATTTGGACAAAAGCTAGTAGAATTCACACTATTTTTAGTTCATTTATGGGAAGTCAAAGATTTTTCTGGGAAAAAAGAATTCCAATTTTATTGAAGTTCGTTTTCTGTTATGAATCAATTCTGAAACATTAACTTCACAAATACTATCACGATTTTTAAAACCCCACAAATCTTTAGTTTCCACAATATGTCCGTTACACTATCTATCCTTGCCTTCCTCTCCATTACTTTGCCTTCCCTCCCCCTTACTCTGTCTGCATTTAAGCCCAGGTTCTACTACCTGATTTACACATTTTCTCCATATAAATTAAAGGCCTATATTTGCTGCCACTTGAGCCAGTAGCCTTTATAAAAAAGGGAGATGGGTTTCTGCAAAAGATAGTTCAGAGAATGTAAGTTGTGATCCTTCGGTGAATCACCTTCTGAGAACCTCACTGTTTATAAGTCTAGAGGGAGCCTAAGGAGATTAGCTGAATAAGCCAGATTCATGAAGTTGAGCAGGTTAACGATGTTTTATTTCCCTTATGCAGCCACCCTTCAGAATAGCAGCTCTTCAGTAAACTTCCAGGGACAAATATTTTGTGCTAGAAGAGATGTACCGAGTCAATAATTTAGCTGCGAATTTCGTATAAAAGCAGATGTACACATGATTTAGTAATTTGTTGCAAATAGTAAAACAAGAACTTTTCAGACAGAATAACAATCAAGCAATGAATCAAGGAATTGGTGTTAAAAAGTTTGATTTTGCAGGATCCTGTTTCATACAGGTTTCCCTGACTGACCACTGATTCAGACTACTGAGCTAACTGCCCTGGTAGGGACGGTAAGAAGAAGGAAAAACTTATAACAAATTCAGAACACAAGAAACAGAGTGCTAAGTAGTTTGTGAGAGTTATAATTCCTGCGTCATTTAGATGTACTGTCTGTTTATGGAGATAATTTATCACTGTTTCAATCAGCAAGAAACTTTACAAGTAAATCTATACCTCTCCAAAGTCATAAAATTATACTTTTAAGGTTCTTGTACAGTAAAGCAATACAAAGAATTGCATAGGCCCTACCACTATCATCCAGAATACCTCAGAGAGAGGTGGTTCAACAAAATAAATGAAAGTTTCACCATGTTTAAAAAAATAGGAATTGCAAGTTATAAAAAAAAAAGAAATATTATTTTTAGCAACACAGATCTGGGAAGGGGTGTAGTTGACAAAGAGAAAACAAGCTAAGCTAAATTGTTAAACCTTAGATTCAAACCAGTTTTTTTTCAAGCATACTCCTAATTCTCAACTTCATACCTGTTACTTAGCATTACTCAAATGAAACTATTTTCAAACTGAGCCTGACTGAAGACTGGATTTCAAAGTCAACATGTCATTTAAAGTACTCAGAGTTTCACATTGAAGAAATATTTGCTTCAAGTAAAAAAAAAAAAGACAGTTGAAAAACATGAATGTTCCTTTGCAATCTGTCATTTTTTCTCCCGTATTAACAAGACAATGAAATGTAAAAATAAATACAGCAGAATGATGATTTTAAATAAGAACACATGAACATTCATATCAGCAACCCTTCTTTTCCAAGTAACTCTCTATCTGTGCGAAACAAAATCTCTTAATTCTTTGACTTCTCTTTCCATGAAGAAAGATCATCACTGTCAGAGATATGGGAGGGCAGATAATTCCCCATGGCTTCATATGAATCCGGTTTTTGGGGTTTTTTTTGTTTCTTTGTTTGTGTGTTTTTTTCTCTTGGCATAAGTATCCTGGGTTGCATTCTGTTGCACTCAGGTAAACAAATATTAAGTTTTAAACAAGTGCTTGATATTGAGAAAATAACTTAATTAACTAAACAGTTTTAAAGAAAAGCCTTTTACTGGACAGATTGTCTAGCACTAAAGAGCCTCAGCACAAACACAAGACAAGCATGACATAGATGTCCTCTTTTTCCTATGGACTCATGACATCTTAAAAGTTGTTTATCTTCAGTAATTGGAAATATGTATATATATGAATCCTAGAATGTTTGCTCTATGACTAGTACATCCCCTGCTGTCTTGGAAAAGTCCATCAAAAGGCTAGCCTAAAGGCTTCCTGTATTTTTCCTTCTAGATGTTTTAAGGATACTTCACATACTTCATAGTTTGTGTCCACTAAAATTTGTTCTCTTTGTACTGGACAGATATGTCACTTCTTTCACTCCAAAAATCCAGTCCTTTAAACTTATTTTCATTCCAGATCCCACTTGAAGATCCATCCTTATGTATTTCTTGAAATAATTCCCTAAGGAGAATGCTTTCTGCTGAAGTATTTAAATAGCTTTTCTTAGCATTAAACCTTGAGTCTCTATTTATTGTCCTCTGTAGAAGTAAACCAAATGCCTTTTTTTTTTTTTTTTTTGCAGAAGAATGAGTTTCCACTATAAATATAAAAGTTTGCCTATTGACAAATATTCATGAGCATGCTGGAAAAATTAGCAATATAGAAATATGGATGCATACAGCATACACATTTATTTTAATGTCAAAACAAGAAATGCACTTTTTTTACTTAAGGAAGTAGAGTTCTATTATTTTCTTAGTACACAAATATAAAGTTATATGCAATTGCACCATGAAAGTGAGTAGCTGTAGATCAGGACTCTTCAATCCTTAACTATTTAATCTATGAGAATTTAATATCTTATTGTGTTTAAAGACTCTCAGATCTCTTCTTACAACGTTCTTAGAGTTACTGTTTAATGTGTTTATTCAGGTTAATAATGAGTCAAATTAATTTTTTTTTCCATACTTACATATTTTAAACTGAAAATATCCCTTATATTCATATTTCAGTTTCCACTATTCACCTCAGTAAAATTAATTCATTGACTTTTGAGTCATTGTCTTTTATCTTCAGACAATGAAGTGTGTTATGTTTTTATGTAGTGTCCATAATGTACACTACGGAAAAAACATTTTATAGAAAGTTTTATGGAATAAAGTGGATATGTCTTTTAAGGCATATTTGGCATTACAGTCTCGAAGATACTGCACACTGCCTCTCAAGATTTGTATGCCATTATAGTCAATGAGCCAAAATCAGTTGGTGTGACTTCAGTTGATAAATTGTATTTATTCTTTTTGAAGATATTTCTATCTTTCAATTTGGTGTGTATATATTTTTATCAATTTATGTATATATAAATAAAATACATATGAAAATATTTATATTTTTAAAATTTATATCTATATGTGGTGTGTTTACACTTGCTGGATACCAGGTGCCACCAAGCCACTCACCTCTTCAGCAGG
>NW_010511009.1:144539-174233 GCF_000687285.1 Phaethon lepturus | reverse complement strand
AGGGAGAAATTAGGATGGAAAAAAAATTAAAACAACCGGACACGTGGGTCAAGATAAAGGCAGTTTAATAAGCAGAAAGCAAAGGCCTCACACAGAAGCAAAAGAAAACAAAAGATTTACCTTCTACTTCCCATCAGCAGACAATGATGTTCTGCCACTTCCCAAAAAAGCAGGGCTTCTATGTATGCCTAGCAGTTTCTCCAGAAGACAAACATCAGAAAACAAATACCCCCTACTCCTCCTCCTTTCTCTTAGCTTTTATTGTTGAGCTGACAATATTCCTTTGGCCAGTTCTGGGTCAGCTGTCCTGGCTGTGTCCTATGCCAAGGTCTTGCCCACCCCCAGCCTACTGGTGGGGGGGAAATGTTGGAGAGACAGCCTTGATGCTGTGCGAGCACTGCCCAGCAGTAGCCAAAACACTGGTGTGTTATCAACACCTTTCTAGCTACCAGTACAAAGCAGAGCACTGTGAGGGCTGTTATGGGGAAAATTAACTCCATCTCAGACAGACCTTATACACTATGTAAAAGTAATTTTCACTGACAAGCATCTTATTGGTGAGAACTGTGTTTTTAAATCAATATTATTCCATGTAATGACAAACATAAATGGTTATAATGCAGTATGCTGCGTCTAGTAGGAGTAGCTTTTGACCACTAAGTAAGGACTAAAGTTTCTGGTCAGTGTTAAATCAAGGAGCACATGAAATCCATTTGTAATATATTACAAGGCAGCTAGCACAGTACCTTTATTTTCAAAACAACATAGTTCTTCCCTAATTTTAATAAATATGTTCTTAATCTTGCCCACTGTTATCATGAGGTTTTTTGTCGATATAAGATTCCAACTTCTACATGCTTGCACACTTTTGCAGATGACACTAAGTTGGGTGGGTTGTGTTGATCTGCTTGAGGGCAGCAAGGCGCTGCAGAAGGATCTGGACAGGCTGGATCGATAGGCAGAGGTCAACAGTATGAGGTTCAACAAGGTCAGGTGCCAGGTCCTGCACTTGGGTCAAAACAACCCCATGCAACGCTACAGGCTTGGGGAGGAGTGGCTGGAGAGCAGCCCGGCGGAAAGGGACCTGGGGATGCTGGTTGACAGCCGGCTGAACATGGGCCGGCAGTGTGCCCAGGAGCTCTTTGATTTGAGACTAACAGAGAGGACTAGATTTCAGAAACTTCAGAAGAGCTTTGGTTATGGGACCACAAATAAGTGTCCAAATTCCTTTTGTCCAGACATTAAGAACAACATTAAAAGGAGATTGTCCTTGAACCTGGCACGGAAAGTTTGAGTCACAAGGGTTGGACTCCATCTGAACATGCCATGTAATCTGGAGTAGTGTCTTTGGCTGACAGAAATCCATTTCACCCTTTGTGGTGCAGAAATCTGTCAAGCATCATCAATTAAATTGTTAACATTTTTAAGTGTGTTAGCATTCATTTTAAAGGAGGAATGAGAAGCTGGGTAGGTAAGTGATAAATGCATTGCTTACATATTGCACACTGGCAAATAATATTCAGAGTACACTTTACCATAGAGCAAAAGGCAACAAAGAGCAAAGAAAAGATTCAAAAGTCAGTCTCTTAGATAAGATGCCCATACTAACCTTATTATCTAATACTAATCCAATATCAAAACTTGTTATTACAGTGAACAGAGTATGGTAAATCAAATACATGAGTAATAACAAGAATAAACAGCTACCATAAACATTGTCTCTTAAGTAACATCAACAGATTATCTTTCAGTCCTTATCCTTGTACACTAATGGAAGTACGGACACTTTTTAACACTGAGGATCCAACTTTTAATCTGACTCAATGGCTGCCCCTTCATTTATACATCAGGGTACAGTGGGAACCTTCCCTCTCCTGGAAGCAGTTATAGTCTGTGAGTGTGTTTACCTGTAAAGCCCATAGGTTATTTTCATACCACCAGAAGCATTCCCAAGAAACATGCTGAGGCATTTCTAACAGCATTAAGGCTGTGGAGCTTCACCTTCCTACAAGTTTATGGCTGCATTCAGAACCAGAACAAAACTGTGTCACTTCGGAGCACTCACCAAAATATTAATCAGTTCATGTCCTAAGGTGATACCAGATGGCTATTTAAATACTCTGAAGTTATATTAAGTTTACATATTTTCCATGAGTATTTGTGAGTACCTTTGGTAACTTCTCCTTCACATAAACCTTTAAAGAGGCAGTGCATACTACACAGAACTTTCTAATGGAAGTATATATCATGCAGGTAAGAGTGGTGGTAGAAGATTTGTAAACAAATTCAATGTTATTACTCCTAATTTTTGTTTTGATTACCCTCAGAAAAGGCTAACACCTATTTAATCACTAAAAATTAAGCCTGAACTAAAGACTTTGGTAAATCATAAAGCACTGGTTAACATTTTGTCTCAAACTACACACCAGAGAAAGGGGGTCATCTGAAGTACCTATACACAAAGACATGTAGATAGGGAAATGAATGAGAGGGACTGTGAGCAGTCTGTGAGCAGTCACAGACTCGTAGAGTTATGGTATCTTTGGAATCATAGAGATGCAACACCATAGCACATACAACGTGACATTGTTGTGTTAGATGGGTACAGACATTTCAGGAAAAACAAGCAGGAAAGACAAGAAGGCAACATAGAGTGGTATTAGCAATCCAGGAGATTTTTTGAGTTGCATTGGACACTATTTTTGACACGTGCTGAGCATGACTTGCTCAGGATCTGGGAGCTGTTGGAGATGCTCAGCTGTTTCTCTGATGGAGATCAGAGACATACTGAAGGCAATGAGAGAAACAGGCCTAAAGCACAGATTTTATTGTTCAATCACATTATTCCCTTACTGCTGAGTCTGTCATTAGTTCAGTAACACTCTGGTACAGAATGAAATATACTAAGTCATTCTCAGTATTATTTTGTAAGTTTAAAAGTCATGCCTGTTACTGTGACCCTTTACACCCAAGAAGGAGCTATGATGTTCTGCTCTCATAGTCTAAAAGTTTTTTGGAAACCCGAACTTAAAAAAAAAAACAAACAAACAAAAACAAAAAGACACCCCTCCAAAACAAAACATCCCTCATGAAAAAAGTGAGATTCAAACATTTTCTTCTTAAGAAAATGATGATGGAAACCAAAGTTGATGCTATAGTGACTAAGTAACCTTTAGGATTTTTGTAATGTCAAGTCATGTATGTTCTTTTCCATTTCACTTGATTCTGCTTCTGAGTTGACAGTTTCACTTTTACATCTACCAGGGGTATTGCTATTGCAGACTTGTCTAGAAGGTACTATGTGGTATTCTAGTTGCCTGTCTTACACATTGAATTCATGTTGCCTTGTTTTGCAGAACATAAAGCTGATCACTGAGTGGTAAAGAATAAAAAAAAAAACAAAACAAAATTAATCTTTTTACTTTGATTCTCAGTTACTAGTATCACAACCTCAACTTTTGGTTCTGTGTTCTCCAACTTAGAGACCAAACAATACTGATGTCCATATGCCTGTATAAGTTCTGCACAAGAATCTGGAAGCATTGAAAGAAACAAGAGAAAGCCTGTAAGGTAGGGAATTATATTTTTTCCATTTTACCCACAAACAAGAAATTCATCACCCAAGATTTATGCTGTTTGACTAAGATCTGATAGCAGGTGTGAGGTAAATGTGAAAGTAGGCACCTGAAGTCCAAAACTATTTTCTTTTCCAATACTATTTTGTTGCATCTTAGTTTATTGCCTGAAAATGTTAATGCTAGAAAAGAGCATGAACCAAAACCTAAGCTCAAACCCTCTTAAAGAACACATTGAAGAACTCATGACTTTGTCCTCATTAGCTAATTAATTATCCTCAATTGGGAGTGGCAAGTGATATCCTAGTTTAGATCCAGTTTATTTCCTTTTTATAAGTAACTTTTTTTTTCAGAAAAGAAATCAGACTTCAGGGAGTGGCAGGTATTTAACCAGTATTTATTCCTTACTAACTCAAAGCACTGGCAATTCTTTCTTTGAGTCCCTCCTCGCCTTTCCCTCTGACTCCACAGGTAGCTTGCTCCATTTGGTTCTGATGATGGCCTGTGGTTCGTTATGCATCACGTACACCAGGACATTAAAAAGAAAGCAACAGTGTTTGATAGCAAGACATCAATCAGAGTACATTTCTGCTGTCTCTTAAGCAAAGGACAAAGGAATAGAACTTCCAAGTCTTTTATAAAAACTAACTGAAAATATTTATTTCTTAATTACCAAGGAAAAAAGGCAACTAGAGCAAAGATCCATTGAGGCTGAAAAGATTTTTCCCCTTATTCCATAATTAAGAAATTAATGAAACATAGATGAATCAGGGTGTATGAAGGAAGAGAAATAAATTTGGGCAAAGATGAGAAATAGAAGGGGTAGATTGAGGACCAAATGCCTAATGAATAGGTGGCCAACAGACTTAATGGATAAAACAATTAATAAAAATAAAGAGCTTCACCAGCTGAGTCCAGAACAATCATTTCTAAGTTCAAGAGGGAAGTGTCAAATTTAAAAATACAGCTTGGTCATGCAGTATGAGAAAACTTATGACCTGGGAAGTATTTCAACAGTAGCTGGAACAAGACTGCTGCTATCACTGAAGGCAGAAGGAAAAGAAAATATGAACAGCAATATGCAAGACCATTACCAAAAACTAAACTAAAAAGGTAAGTTTTGGTACATATATAGCATTTGGAACTTGTTCAGCGTCACACAAACAGCTCAGTAACAGAAAGGTTGAAAGATGTGAAAAGGTTTCTTCAGGAAGAAGCATGGAACGTGCTAAATTAGTACAGATCTGCTCTCTTGTTTCCAAGGAAAGAGGACATGTGGTGTTCTTTTAGGACTAGTTGTTCAAAAGTCCATAAGCGGTTAGTTTTGTATAGTTTGCCAGCAGAATGACAGGTGAAGTATTTACTTTAGATGCATACAAGGGAATGTACTTTGAAAAGAAAAATTTTACCTCCTTATACACAGATATTTGATAACCAATTCAGAGCCCTTTCACAAGGGAGATTCAAAATGTTCATGTGGACACTACGGAGCGGCTGCTTAGCATGAACAGACTGAAATAAGACAAACTTATCAACACTATCTGAAATAGACATCCCAACAGAAGCCAGTCTACAAACTCACTTTCTTGTGACCTGAGCAAGTCCATCATAGTTCACATCGCAAAGAAAAAACCCTACTCCCAGACTGAACGTTGAAATTGCACAGTCCTTTATCTCTATGTTGGAGACCAGTTTTTGCCACTGTAGATGTGACTTGTTTTCTGCCCATCTGACAGGAAGAAAACGATGTCTACCCAAACCATAATTCTGTTCCATGTCTCTATGTACTATTTTCCTCTGTTCTCACTTTTTTGTTTGAAATTGTGGAACAAAAGCAGACAATGTTACAATACAATATTAGAGTTTCTGGCAAAGTGTTTTTTCTACTGGCCTCTAATGTGAGTAACATTGTCCAGAAACAAGGTTTTGAAAGAACCACTGCAATGATTTCTCTTTTTTGTTCTAAGGTTTATGAGTAAAATTAAATTGTCTTCTTACTAGGAACAGAACAACTAGGAATTTGCTAGGCATACAGCAATTTATTTTACCTCATTTTGTTTAGTTTTCCTAATTTTGTTTAGTTTAAAAAGGCTATCTTGTGCTAAACCAGGAGTGGTTTACCATTATATCAGGCTTTCTGCAGAATACCAAGTTGACTTCTGGACTGGAAAGAAGACAAGGGGGAAGGAGAGGTGTGATATTTTCATTTGCCTGGAGCCATGAAGTCACGTTCAGTTATAAATCTGTTGTCAGTTCCACTGATCAATAACTATTAGCAATAAGCACCACTAGTCACCAGCTTGACACTGATGAATGGTATAACCAAGAATAGGAGAAATCTCCTGATAATGGCATCTGGACTCAAAAAGAATCATCCATCCTCCTCTTTCTGTCTCCTCTCCCTTATCCCAAGCAGTTATTGCTCTAAATGAGTACCACTCCCTTTTTTCCTGTCTCAAGTTATGTTTAGTACTAACTTTGCTCTAGTGCTGTCTTGCAGACATGCATCTTCCTATGCAACTTACTAATTAATCCATTCTTCGACAGCACTTTCTAATATACTTAAAGCTGTTGCTTATGTTTAAGTACTTCTGTTTTCCTACAAAGAATTTCAGAAGCTAGAAACAAGAAGAGAAATCTTGTTCATTTAGCAAAGTTAACTTTCCACAGATAAACAGCCAAGCACTCTTCAGGCTAGCAGTTGAACAATTTATTTCTGTTAATTCCTGGGAGAAGCATCTTAGATTTCTACACACACATTTATTTGCCTGTATATTTATTTTATCTATTTAAGTTTGAGGAACTTTGATGTTATGTTCCCAAACCCACAGGAGTGACACTGCTTACTGCTGATAGCATTAATTTATGTCAGTATGACTAAGACAGCAGAGTTAGGCTTACACATTTAAATATGCAATAATTACGATATCTATCTATCTACCACATCATAAGGTAAAGGTTTCTGTTGAATTTCTCTTTAGTTTCAAAGCTAATATGCTTAACGTTAGCTCTCATCCCTCTGTATTTTACAAAGCTGCTTCACAGAAAGAGTTGAGGAAAATATTAATTTTGTACAATTTCACCTAGAACAAAACTTAAATTCTCTATTACTTATTCAAATGGCTGCAAGCCATGAATTAAACAATAGAGTATTTTCATGGGATTTGCAGAATTTGGTGATAATCTCTGGCTTTGAATGCAGACATATTGGCACAAAATTACATTTGAATAGAAAAATATCTTCTGTAGCTTACAGATACTGGTCAGGTCTCTATAAAACTGAAGGCCCTATCCCTAGCTGTGAAAAAGTATTAATATACAACACACTAATTTGCTCTCACTATGGTCTGTTGGGGTTTTGTGTTTGGGGTGTTTTTTTGTGGGGTTTTTTTTGTTTGTTTTTATTCCTTTTTTGTATTTGATCTGAATAGCTTAGAAACATTTTTAGATTTTTTATGAAGTTAGTTCAAAAGAAAAAGTGGCAAAAAGACCTTGACAGACAAACATAGAATTTTCTTCCACTCCGTGGTTTGGGAAACTCTATTCTCCAGATCATGCCTTACGAGGAAGGCAAAATGCAAACAATGTTGCATTGCTTTGGGACAAAGTCATACTACAAGTGTTTTAAGGGAATAGTAGCTACATCCTTTCATTTTTCACTTCCTAAGAATGTGAGTTATGTAGGTACAGATCCATGTCATGCCATCCCATCCGACTTTGCAATCCTGCCCTTCGGTTTATCTTCCATTTGGTGGGCACACAGGAAACTGTCTCAGCAACAGCCTCTGAGATTCCTTTGATTATTGTTGTGCTCAAGTCATAGAATCATTAGGGTTGAAAGGACTTTAACATCATGTCCAACCGTCAACCCAACACCACCATGCCCACTAAGCCATGTCCCAAAGTGTCATGTCTACAGGTTTTTTGAACGCCTCCAGTGATGGTGACTCAAATACCTCCCTGGACAGCCTGTTCCAATGCTTGACCACTCTCTCAGTGAAGAAATTTTTCCTTATATCCAGTCTAAACCTCCCCTGGTGCAACTTAAGGACATTTCCTCTCTTTCTGTCACTATTTACTTGGGAGAAGAGAGCAACACCCAAGTCGCCACAACCGCCTTTCAGGTACTTGTAGAGAGCGATAAGGTCTCCCCTCAGCCTCCTCTTCTCCAGACTAAACCACCCCAGTTCCCTCAGCCGCTCCCCATGAGAGTTGTGCTCCAGCCCCCTCACCAGCTTCATTGCCCTTCTCATGTATTCCTCTAAAGCAGAATTATTGCAATACAAGTGGGCCTTACTGGAAAGGGTTAAATGCATTATATAGGGCAATTGATGTCACAATATCCTGTCATTACGGCTGACAGCTGCATAAGTAGTGCTTAGAGAAAGAGCACAATGTATTAAAACATCCCATCAGATTTAAAAGGCACAATCATACCCTAGATAGACTTAACTAATTTTAACAGAATAGTACACGTCTTAGTGTCTTTAAGAAATATACCAAGCAACCCTAAAAGTCTTCGGCTGTATACCATTCATATACAGGATATTTTTGGCCAATCTGCATTTTATATTGACACCCTTGGATTTACATTCCAGTGCTGTTACCAATTTGGTCTGTATTGCATCTTCACTGAACCCTGGATGGGCACCTACTCTGTACAGAATTCTGTCTGAGGTCAAAGTACTGACTGTCCAATTAGGATCTGCACTGTGGATTATCAAAAAAGTTCTAAATTTTTACTGTACATCTGCAGCAGTACTTGTTCCTTTCTTCTGTTTGCTGCTGTAAGGACAACAGTAGCTTTATTGTCAGCTTGCAGCATTGTCAAGAAGAAAGCAAACATTCCAATAGTTAAAATCTTCTGTTGAAAAACAGCAAAAAACCCACACAAATACTAGAAAGGTGCATTTTCTCAGCTTTTACCCTAATAAAAACAGAAATACCTGTTCTGACTAGAAACAATATTATCTAGTAATTTTCATATTGCTTTTTCTCACATGATAAATAAGTTTGCCAGTCAAATTACAAACTCAGATGTAGACAGCAAGGTTTTCATCAACAGTATATGGTATGGTCTTGTAGCAGAAGCCAAACTGAATTCTATTTGTATTGTTATTTCCGCTTCTGGAAAGAACAGCAATTAAATAATCAATAGGCCTGATTCATTTTTGTACTGCATAGACATATAAACATGGCAGAACTGAACACAAATTATTTCCTGTATTGCTTTTACCAGAATAAAGAGGTGTTTTCTTTGCACATTTCTTTCATTATCACACTCATAACATCATTTTTAATCACTTTTCAAACATCAACTTTTTTTTATTTCCCTAGACTAGAATAGAATTTTTTGGGAATACTGTCCATTTACTAGGAACTTGCCTTCCCTCCCTCAACCTCCCTTTCTTGTTTTAAGGGTACTTCCTATTTCAGTAAACAAAGTCAACAATTAGATTATTGAAAGACTGCAAGAGTTAATTTCTCCTCCTGCTCCTTTGTATTTTAGTTTCTAACCAGAGCAATTATTTTTCAATTTTACTTGCTTTTTACAGAAAACGCTACAGAGGAATGGGACAAAGAATTGTAAATACCACATGGAAAATATTTTCCACATAATAAAACAAGGAAAAAGTGATAGTGTAGAAAGTTGGAGATGTTAATGTTCATCATCACCACCATAGAAGCAGGAATCTAATGACCACAAGATCACTTTGCCAACATACTGGGTTGACAGAACATATCTTCAGTGTTATTTGACTCACAGCAAAAACAAGAAATTGTTATCAGACTTCTATTTTTATGACCATTAGTTGGCAGCAAGCTCTCCCCCCGCCCCATCTCAAGCATGTCTTAGCTCATATCTGCTTGCATTACCACTTCTCAACTTATTTATTCAATCTAAGGATAGTTCACAGCAAGCATGCAAATGACTAGCTAATGGCACATTTGTTAGTGGCTTCTGTCATGCATGTTCAATTTAATAATCTTTTATAAATCAGTCAGCTGCAGAACATGTACAGACTGCAGATCTAATGCAGCTGAAGCAACAAGCTAGATGAACTAGTGAGTAAATCCTTGGAAGAAAAAATAAGCTTAATATGTCTACAGTGTGACGAAGAAATTCCAAATGAGAAGTGTTTTAAAGTTGTCACCATCTGATAGCCTACGTGAAGCAAATAAAACATACGTCAGGTTACCATGCACTGGTGTTCTCACTTCTTCCACTGCACAAAACAGCTTCATATCTTCTAACACAAAGCAAAATACTTAACGGTATCTTTAATCAACAACCAAAACAGACAAAGCTAGGAGATTTTTTTTTTTTTTAATCTATTAAAACATTTCCTGCCTGGGAGTGATCAACTAGGTGTTTGTACTTCATGTTGCACTAAACCCTGTCTCATCAACTCCAATTCAGTGAGCTCCAAGAGTTACCACTTTATGACCCTCCTCCTTCCATCCCACTCCAATCTGCCAGGAGTTTTAGTTCAGATCAATAGCAAAGAACTACTTTGCAATGCTACCAGTAGGCAAGAAGTATGACTAGCTTTTATTTACAAGAATTTAGTTTTCACTTTTGCTGAGCATCTAAAAGGACCCCAAGCCCTACCATTCACTTGTTCTTATTTCTTATTTTGCTCTTCTAACTAGGTTTTAATTTATTATAGATGTTTGCAGTTCAGTCCCTACCTTTCATTTCACTTCCTTCTAACTTTCAAGATCAAATGGAAAAAAAGTACACATGTTGTCTCATAAGGACTTATATTCACATTAAAGAATTATTTCCTTTTAGCTGTAGGGTCACACTTGCCTGCCTCTTTTTTCCACTATACTAGTTAACCACAGAGATTAGACACCTAGAGCAACCACTTGCATGTTCACCTCCAAGAAAAACAAATGGAAATTGTCCTGTCCTTTTCAAGCACAGGATATTTATCTACCAGATGTTTAGGAAAAGAAGACAATTGATTCAAGGGCATGGCAGTATAAACTGCTTTTTTGGTAGAAATGTATACACTTTACAATAACTATTGTTATTACAATAACAATTACTAGCAGCATTTTAAGTAATCATAAGTAGGGTCCTCAGATATTCCATTGTCAGTGCTTGTTTTAAGCTTTAAGATGATAAAAAAAAGAATATAGGATGAATAAAACAAGAACAAAGTTGAGATGAATAATATAAGAATTATCCTGAACCTGAACTGAAACACTGTATATTTCCTTTTTTATTCTAATTTACAGTGACATAGTTTCTTCCTTTGTCTTCTCTCCTTTCAACCAGGACTGAAATCAGAAGTCCCAGAGCACTATGAGAGAGACTATGGTGCTCAGGAAGGGAATGCCTCCTCCAGTATTTAAGCTCCATGGAGCATCTCTAGTTCGGCTTAGCAGTTATACTGTCATGGGTAGATCTAGGACTGTTCTGTTTTCCATATGAGTGGTTTTGGTATCTATCAAGCTCTCTTTCAATCTCCGTTCAAAGTCTGAAATGCAGTTTTACTGACCCTTCATTTCTTCACTTTCAGAGAGAAATTGTAAAAGGCATCAGAGTCACACTAGCGCACATAAACAGATGCTGTCTTGCTACAGCACAGCTAAACATAGGTATTGTAAAAAGATCTTTTAGGTACACACACACTTTATCTGCAGTGAAAGAAAGCTAATAATGCAAAATATTTTTTTTATAAAGAGTAAAACTCTCTCCAAGTCAGTGTTCTCCTTTCCCTGTGGGTTCCTTTTGCATTTCGAAATGGACTATTCTATTAGGGGAGAAAAAAATAATAATAATTAAAAAAAAGAAATCTATATTGAAAATATTTCCTGAACAAGTAAAATGCCGCTAATAATGAGGAATAAAATTACCACATAGCTCAGGTTTTCCACTGATCTTCCAACCATCACTACAACACTAGTTCTTAGGAGAATAAAAGGGATGAGCCAAATAGAAAGACTTTTAATTTTACTTTTCCTTTTGAAGAAAAAGCCATCAACAAAAAGCTCTACCTTTAGACTAATAAATAAAAAAAAAATAGATTCAGAAAGCAACATACAAATTAGGTCCAGATGTCTTTTACAGACTTGACTAGTAGAGAGGAAATGGGACAAAAGCCAGTCTTAATAAAATGATGTTGTGAAAGTCACATAGTTCTACACCTGGCACAAGTGAAGATCTGTATTGTTATGCTTTTCTACATCAATACCACTAAAAGCTCTCTTATCTTTCTAGACCCATTTGGTGTTTCCTTCATATTTCATAAGACATGGAAGCACACTGATGTGATCTTTGAAAAGTGAACACCTATTCTGGCACTCGCTCACAAGCAGACAGAAATCTTAAACACAGAGACAAAAAAACCACAGAGCTAGCCCATCATCCCCTTCAAACAGTCTAGCAATAAAGACTTCTTGCTTGACTGACAGCTTAAACCAGGCTATGCAATATTAACAGTATCTGTTTGTTTCAGGAAATTTTTAAGTATTAGAAGCAGCTAATTTAGTTTTATTATATAACATCCTGTAGAATTATGATAATGGACTAATTACAGTATACCGACAGAAAAATATTTAGTTACACATTAAAAATTAAAATACATAAAAAGCATTAATATAAAGTAATTTTTGTAACATTCTTTATTCTGGCTTAAGGAATCCTCTGAAGAGTGGAATCTTATGCTTGACAGTTTACATATATTAAAAGTGCATTCAAAATAAATCATAGAAAATCAGTTGGTTTTGAAAAGCTACAGTATAAATCATAAGAAAAACAGAAGAATAAAATTCACGTTTATCATTTAAAAAGTAATTAAATGCGCAGCACACATTAAGTTCATGACACTTAACTGCCTTGAGTCCTTGGAAGCTTTCACCAAGATCAAACTGTGGAATTATTTTAAAATGCTCTCCTGGATATAGGCTGACAAGAATAAATTTATAATGGATGAAAAAGCCAAAATATTTAATAAGACAGGAAAAAAAAAGACAAAAGAAAGTAGGTAGGCCAAATAATGTCATAGGAGAAGATTCACTGATAGAGATTTTAACGTCTTCTTATGCAAGTCAAAGCAACATCTAGTTCAATATTGCAAGATCAATCCTCAGCTAGAGAATGATAAAAAATAGAAGCAATAGGTGTTTTTCAGGGCTTTGGCTGATACAGCAGTATGTGTTAGCTCTGTAGCTGGGACAACCTGTAGTGTCATACAAAAAAACCCCATATTCTTCTATATTGATTATATTGCTTTATTTCTCCAGCAAACATTCTAGAAAAATTCCTGAAGGGCTGCCCTTTCCTGCACTTCTTTTTTTAAAGAAGAGTTTATTAGATTCCCTTATCTGTATATGCAAGTCAGAGTATAAAAATTCCATTGTTATAGACAATTATTCCTCCTTAGGGGAAGGAATAATACTGATGGAAACCAGGTCTACAATATTTCTAGTTCTAGGAAGACAGAAAACAATTGAATGTCATTGTATTCAACTAGCTCACCGCACCTCAAACCTCCTGACCAAGGTATAGAATAGCATTGGAAAAAGTTCAGAGATGGACTGTTACAATGATTACAGGGACAGACAAGTAAATAAGTTGTGTCTCCTTAGACTAGAAACAGCTGAGGAGACATTTAGTAGGTTCTTATTCCTAAGTCACACAGGAATCACTTGTTCATTGGGGGTTTTTTTCCAGTACAAGAATTAAAGGCCAAGTTAAAACAGATTACAAGTTTCAAACAAGCAAAGACAGTTGTTCTACATGCAACAGATAGTAAACTTGTAGGACTTGGTGCCAGAGGATATTGTGATTAACAGATGTCTAAATAGGCTCAAGGAGACACTCAACAAATATTTTGATGAGAAAGACCCCAAAAGTTGAAATATCTGAAGGCAGAGAAATCATGGCTTTTTTCTCAGCCTTTTATATACATCTCCTTACATCTGTTGACTAAGGCAGAATATAGCACTAGTTCAGGATTTTATTGTGGCATGGACAGCCATCCTTTGACTGCTATAGTCAAAAACATCTTTTTTTTTTTCTAATGAAAATATTTGTGTTCATTCTAAGAGCTCTGTATTCTGAGCGCAAGTGCTTTAGGGAGTGTTGACGGATGTTTACAGGGTATTTCCAGCCTCGGGTCTGTAGTTTCCAGGAGTATGCTGTAGTTCTCTGGTATTAAAATAGGCTGGAGGATGAAGTGACTGAAAGTAGCCCTGCCAAGGACTTGGGGGTACTGGTGGAAGTTAGCCGGCAGTGTGTGCTCACAGCCTGGAAGGCCAACCGTATCCTGGGCTGCATCAAAAGCAGGGTGGCCAGCAGATCGAGGGAGATGATTCTGCCCCTCTCCTCTGCTTTGGTGAGACCCCACCTGGAGTCCTGCATCCAGCTCTGGAGCCCTCAGCACAGGAAAGACATGGACCTGTTGGAGAGAGTCCAGAGGAGGCCACAAAAATGATCAGAGGAATGGAACACCTCTCCTGTGAGGACAGGCTGAGAAAGTCGGGATTGTTCAGCCTGGAAAAGAGAAGGCTCTGTGGACACCTTATTGCAGCCTTCCAGTACTTACAGGAGGCTTCTAAGAAAGATGGGGACAGACTTTTTAGTAGGGCCTGTTGCAACAGGACAAGGGGTAATGGTTTTAAACTAAAAGAGGCTAGATTCAGACTAGAACTAAGGAAGAAATTTTTCACAGTGAGGGTGGTGAAACACTGACACGTTGCCCAGAGAGGTGGTAGATATCCCGTCCCTGGAAACATTCAAGGTCAGGTTGGACAAGGCTCTGAGCAACCTGATCTAGTTGAATATGTCCCTTCTCACTGCAAGGTGGTTGGACTAGATGACCTTTAAAGGTCCCTTCCAACCCAAACTATTCTATGATTTTGAGAACCATCAGATTCAAAAAGATCCAGACTACTTAGAAGCTCCCAGTACGCCTCCTGCACAAGACCTTCAATATTCCAAAACCATCATAAACAGCCAGACACAAGAGTGTTTATTTAAAAAAAAAAAATCTTAATCTCCTTTTGCTCTCCCCTTTTTAGTCACTGATTTTTAATCATATCTTCACTTTCTTCCATTTCTCTCTTCTTCCCATGTGACATCCCCTTTTCTTCTATCTTTTCATCTATGCTATATTAAAAAGTTCCTCAGCTCTTCTTCTGTCTGCAGGGACCAGGGAAGGTTTTCAATAAAACAGCTAGTGATAGAACAGGAACATGGGTCCTGGGCAGATTTTACTCTTCAGATAATGTTTAATAGTTTATTACATCTGCAAAGAATGATTTGGACAGAAAAGATGAAAATCTACTAGAGCACCAGTGCAATGGTAAATAGACTGCACTAAGAAACATATACACTTAACCAGCATAACTTAATTTAAAAAAAATAAATCAAATTAGCTATTCTTTGGAGGAAAAACCCTGAGGCAACTAGATCAACCTCACCACTTGTTATTATCTAACGGATGTGAGGCTGCATACTAGATACTCAGTCTAGAGATCACTTAAACTTACATTTTATTCTGCTTTACTGTATTCACTGAAGTTACGGAAAGTGAGAAGGAGGACAAATTCCACTCTTTAGACTATGGAATAATGCCGCATCTTTTACAACTAAGCAGTTTCATGTTTGAAGATAATTTGGAGCTTTGTGTTTACAAGCAGTAAATCTGTAAATACAGTATCACAATTCAGGAATCTTTAAGTAACTTATTCCACATTTGTGCTCTGTCCCATAATGTTTTTATATTTTTAACAAAAATACATGGATTTTTGTAGCTAGGCATGCTCACATTAGTCAAGAGAATAAAAGTCTGAATTAATTCTTAAACTCTATGCCGTGATGTTGACAGAAACTGAAAGTACTTTACATTGGATTTAGAGTACCCATAGTATGGTAAACTAAGAATACAAGGTAAGTTTTTCAAAACTGTTTGAATATTAGAGTTTTCAGGCCATGTTCATGTAAATCCTCTCCCGGGACATGATTGGCAGCCAAGTATAAAACGAGTAGAAGAAGGCTAAGTTCACTTTTAAAGATCACTAACCAACAGGTCAAGTGTTTGAGTGAAACCTTATTTTTAGGCTTTCCTCAGAGATCTGTAAAAGTTAAAGCAAAGCTTTTTGTTGTTCCATGCCACAGCTCCGCTGCCAAGTGCGGGAAGGAGAACCACCAGCTGCTCTTCTGGTAATGCCTCAGCACTCAAAGTCAGACTAGAACCACCGTAGCCGTTGGAGTTCAAGGTTGAATGCCCGAGTTCCTCTTTCCCCTCGAACTAGTGGTTGGTTCTTCAGAGCAGCTAATATCTAAACTCTAGTGAGTGGACACATTGCCACTAATTCAGCAATTATTTATTACTAATTAATTTATTAGTAATTTATCTACTCAACCACAAGTTTTAAAGATATTCATTCTCTTGTGATTTTTTAATATTAGAGGTTTAATGCTACATTTACTTTGTACATGCGCATATGCAGCTTTTAGTACCTAGCACAGAAATTATTGTGACAGTGTAAAAAATAACACTTACTACTAGCCAAATACAACCACGAAGCCATTTTATAAACACCAGTTGGAAGGTTTTCTATTATTAGGCAAACAAGCCATGCTGTGAACTCAAAATCAATCTTTCCTCAGCCATTCCTAAATTTCTAAAAACATCCATCACCTAATCATCTATGCAAGTAATTAGACACACTCATGGTCCATAACATCAATCAATCAAATGGCAGAGTAGACTGGATATGTACCTGGAGACAACCAAAGTAAAAATAAGATTATCAGAACAGAAGATATAGCTCTGATCCCTGGTCTTGAACAAAATATAATGAAAGGAAAAATCCCATATTTTAGAGCTGGAGCTGTTAAATGTTCGTATAAGTCTTGCTGCCAATAGTCATGATGGCAATGAAAAGAAGTGCAAAGATGACAGTGATTCAGTGCAAAAATATATGCATGTTCGCCTTGTTGTATTTTTGGCCTCTTCCCTACCTTATCTTTTCATATGAGAATTTCAAAGTACTAAATATCAAATCTATAACACTCCTTCAATCCAACCTGGAAAAGTGAATTAATTTGTTAGCAACAAAATTCTCAGTAATCATGGTGCTGACATGAAATCATGTTTTCTAAATCCATTTTTAAAACCATATCACACTTTCCCACCTTCCTCTAGTCTTTTATGCAGCATTCAGGTGCATTAGCATTTATTTCGTTAGCTTTTGCATCTATATTCTCCATGTCTCAGGGTAATATGCGTTTTCCCTGGACAGTCAGACAGGGAGTAACACTGGAAAAAGCAACATTTCTGTGTATATTTTTCTTACTGTAACACTCAAATGATATAAGCACCTTGATATAAGGTCAGACATACTTGCTGTTTAACATAAGTTGTAGAAGTCAGCTGTATTTAGTGTGCAAATGGATGCATCTGTAGTATCTGAATTACTATACAAAGGTAAGGAAAAATGCTGTGATACTAATGTCATTTGAAAAACATTCTTATTTCATATTCTTTGTCATTATGACGTTGTATTCATCAGTAGTTTGTCAAGTCAATTTAATGACAGACCATATTTAAAAGGTTAATTTTCAATAAATTTCATTGAAACAAAAAACAAACTTTCTTGGTAGCTCTAAGTACATCTGCAGTCTGACTATTTCATCATTTCTCCATTTCACACACAATTCTACTATAACTGTATTCAAATATAAGAGGATTAGAACAACCTTCTCATATTTTATAAAATGTACTAATTATGAATTAGTATCTCTACCAATGTTAGAGCCCTGTGAAGTCAGGGTAAATGGTGACTCTTTAGCAGTGAGGAGGGAGTTGTAACTAGGCTTTCTGTTATTAGATCGGAATAGCAATCTATAGCTTAAATGAATCACAGTAAAACTTGATCTTTGCACTATGTGACTCATAGGCTTTGGAGATTAAAACACATTTTCAAGTAGGTCCTTGTTAAAGGACTGTAGTTAAAGCAGGTACAAAAAATAAGAAAGTCCTGACTCAACACTCCACGGGTAGGTCAAGCTACCTCACGTCTTGGCGTCATAACAAATGTAAATATTAATTCCAAATCTAAACATAGTCTATGTCTTACTCAAGCATCCTGCCCAAAACAGGTAGCCTCCACATACTAGATTCCACAACTTGGTCCCCTACACCTCTTCCTTTTCTATAGATGAAAAATAAAATTCTTGCAAGAGTTCAGTACCACACTTGAAAAGCAAACACACACACACAGAGGCATTCTAAACATAACATTAAAGGTTTAAGAACCTATTAACCTGAAGCATTTCATGCCTAAGGCCAAATATAACTTTATAAAAAAACCCCAAACAAAACTCCAAACCCATCACCCTGCCACCCAAAAGATCCAAAAAACCAAAACATATTTGTCTATGCAGAAGTGCTTGCAACAGCATTTACATACTTGGCTGAAATTTAAGCAGAAATTACTAAAAGCTTTGTTCATTACTCCTCTCTTCTCTTGGTTGTACTTTGTTCACTTTGTGCCATTGTTTTTCTGAAGCTGTACATCTTTGTATACGTACTAGTTTCTCTGAACAGGTTTTTCTAGTCACATATCAAGTATTGTGCTCCCCTTATTTCTCTTTTGTCAGTCCCTTGATGCACTATTGCCTGTATTCCATCTTCTCTTTCCCCTTTACTGTAATCTAAACCTTGGCTGAACAGATATTAATGTCTTCAAATGCATGCTACTTTTTTTTTTTTCTTTAATCTCTCATTTCTTTGATTTTTTTTGTGAAATGTTAAGGAAGTATTTTAATGGAGTTCAAGAGCTCAGGCTAATGAACCGTTATGAACAATTCATAACTGCTCTTCCTGAAGACAAACCATAAAAGAAGGTTTTCATCAGATTTTCAGTTTTGCAAGTGCCTGAGGATAGCAAAGCACAGTGAAGACAGCTATAAAAGGGAATTAAATGCATTCACTAGTATTTTAATGTTTCTGTCTGCTAAATTCATTTCATTCAAGGGGTAAAGAGTTTCCAAACCCATTGTATTTTAATCTTCCATACATTATATAAGGAAGACGCACCACAAACACAAATTCCTTCCTTTGTGTCCTAGCACACCCTTATACATAAGGTTACTATGGGTTTTATTGTCTATTTGGAAAACACCCCATCTTCAATATTGGGTATTGATAACAGCCTTTAGAAAGATATTACAGCAAGAAGTCAGGATCCAGCTTCTTATACAGCCCACTTACAATACAAAACAGTGATCCCTTGGAGTTTGTTACACAGAACAGAGTTGGCTCCTACACTAACTTCACTTTTGAAAGTAAAAATCATTTAAAAAAAAATCCTTTTAAAAAGCTCACATTTTATATTCTCTGGATTGTTATGCTTTTTATGTATCCAACATTTCTGACAGCTTTTAAAACCTGATAATTTCATCTATATAAAAGACTTGATAAAGGCTAGTTTCCTCGGCACACAATGTCAGCTGAGTTGCATAACACAGAATACAACAGGAGCAAGGTATTCATAAGAAAAAAAGAAAATTCATTAAAATGTTGAAGTAAAAGTAGTCCCTTAAATACTGTTTATCAGTTTAGCTGTGCCAGCTTATGGTTTAAGTAGGTGCAATTCCTGCCTTCTGTTGCTAGCAGAATGAATCAAAGGGTCTTGGATCTTAGATTAATACAGGTAAATCTCATCAGGGAAGAATACCTGTTAACTGAGTAGAATTTAACCTTGAATAATAGGGTCATACTGTCTTCTTAATTAACCATTTCTTGAGAGCGGTAAGTATAGATAACATTCAATAACACTGATGTCTCAAAAAAATTAAAACTGCAATTATGCTACAGAACAAAAGCATTTTATTAAATACAAATCAGTTGAATTTTGTCAATAATGAGACTTCCACCTTCATTAAGCTCTTAATACTATCAAACGCAGGTTTGCCTTTCAGTAACAATATTACATTTTTCATTGTATGAAACAGCAAGGGAAAGGAGGGAAAAAATTAAAAAAAAATTAGTCACTGTCTTTTCAATTGAAGTGAAGAGGAAGGACAGACTATTTATCTTCATTAATGTTCATCTGAATCAAATTCCTGGGTCCTGAAAATAATACCAAGGTTCTCCAACTTGAAGGAGAAATTCCTTGTTTTGTTAAATGATACAAGCAAGTGATAGGAGACAATTATATATTTGATTAGCCATATGATCAGACTGATGATATTCCTCCTTACTGATTAGACTCGGCTAAGACAGATAGAAAAAAAAATGCCAAAGCAAATCCAAACAAACAATAAACAAGGGCCAAAGAAAATAACACATTGGTGTTGCAAAAGTTTTGGAACTAACCCCAAAGTGAGAGATTAAGGCAGATAGATAAAGCAAAACAGAAGCAGACATACTGCCATTCTGAAAGCAAGTGAATTATCTGCGTTTAGCATTGAGCACAAAGGTTCTTGACTCAGTGGAGACTTTGGAAGGTATCTAGTGCAAAGTAATCTTACTCTGCAGAGTAGTAGCTCTGATAGAGACACATGTATATATGGGAACTGGGGAATAGGGAAAAGAGACTTGGGCCTCAGACTAGATCAGTCCTGTAGCCATCTCCTGGCTGATGACCCAGCTAATGAGCAGCTGTCTCTGAGAACTCTCCAGAGAAAGAAAACTCTTTCTTAGGCGTGCCAAGTTTTTGGAAACTGAAAATGCTGCAGCCGTCATGGTTTCCCTGCCTTCTTAAGATGCAAGTAATTTCTAATGATGTGTTTATAGTCTCAAAACTCTGAGGTTTTCTCCAAGTTCTTCCATTCTTCTGTCTCTTTCTGTTAGAGGGTTGTGGGGAGAGAACCTCAACTTGCCTTACTGGAGTCTGATGATTTTAGCACTAGCTAGGATGCAAGACAGAAGTCAGCGTTCTTCATCTCAACAGTGGCTGAATCAGGGAGTTCCTGACTTTCCCACATCTCATGCCTTTTGTATCAGTTTAAAAGAAATAAATCAAAGTACTTCTCTGTTTCTCTGGAAGTGCTCAAAGTACCCAAAATCTTTCCTCTATGATACTTCATTGCAAAAAAGCAAAACATCTGGTCAAGTAGAGCCTTGCATCTTAGTATCTTCAGATATCTTTTGCAGATGCCTGTTGGGACAGGCTGGAGCCTCAGCTTTGTATTTTACCACATCATCAAATACTGTCTGTGATCTTCAGACTAGCCACAGAGGATTACATTTGTGAATTAGTACAACCCCTCACCTGCCCTTTGGCCACTTTAGAACAGCAAGCTTAAGAAACCCAACATTAAGAGGTATCATTAATTTAGTATTGTTAACCGTTATTGAAAAAAGAACAAGGAAGCATGTTCTTAAGCACTGTGTTCTTTTCTGTAACGGGGTAGGAAATGAGCAGAAACAAGCTCAGGATATTACATGCAACATACAGGATTTGTTTATGGTTATTTTGGCTTAAGTTCAAGCTGTTACTCTTATTGCTGCCTCAGTTGCATGTCTTCATCACACACATTCAAGCTCTTCTCTACCAATACCTCTGTAGCTTTTTAACAGCCAAGGGAATTCATATTCTCTTGTAGTCTTTAAGGTCTGAAAGTTGGTTATTTTATTCAGGTTCATACTTTTAGCATAATAGTTTAGAGTCAGACCCCAGAGAGAGCATTTTGGAATGTCATTGTACTTTTACCATCGTGATTTTTGGTCTTCTGTTACGATGCCAACCATACAGATAGATCAAAATGAAGTTGGATATCCAAGCCAATGTGTGAATTATATCCAGAAATCCCAGGTGTGGCCAAAATGACCTCTTTGTTGTTTGTTGTCTTCTTGGTCCTTTACCATCAGTTGAGAGAACGCATTGTCCCATTATGCATGCAAGTTTCCCACATCACAGTAAGACTGATACTGAAATTAATATCATACATGAAATATTTATTTATGATACTTCAGTAATCTTAAGAAATTCTGAAGTAATTTCATAACTACTGTGAAGCAGAAGCTGAGATTGCTGGCAATCTGTGAAAAAGCAGCATACCATGTTTTATGAATCATACTGCATACTATAAGGCAGATCAGTTTCTTTACGCATGGTCTGAAAGACAAGGAACAAGAGGTTCAAAGCCACTCTGCTGCTGGGCTATCTAAACAGTCTTTCAGTATGATCTCTTAAAACAATAAATACTTTCCATTAAATTTGTCTGTGAGATTCCACTTTTCTCTCCAGATTCCAAAAAAGAAAGAAGAAATAAATATGAAGACTAACAAGCCAAGAAAAAATGCAAAGAGAAAATAGGAGAGAAGGAGTAGTCTCTCCTCAAATTATTTCAGAGTGAGAGGACACGTTGGAACCAGAGTTCCAAGGAATGCAAGCATTTCACAAAAAGGAAATGGATGTTTTTCATTATAAAGTTTCTGATGTACCACATATCACCGTGGTTAAAATTCAAAGCAGATCAGAATATATTCCATCCAATGTACTTGTCAGTTGTATTTCTTGGGTATGTAATTTACTTGACAGGCACAGTTTAAATGCTTTAAAATAAACCATTGTACCAAGAGCAGATACAGTCTAGTAACACAGCTTTAAGCTTTATTGGGCTTTTAAATGCAACCAATTTGTTAGGGTGAAATCTTTAGAAATGACCCCTAAAACCTGTCAGTGGAAGAATCCATTTGGATTGCCTTTTTTCCCCTCACTGAACCACTCAAACCTTTTGCATTATTCATATGCAGAGCATCCTGTAATATATTTTCTGTATTGTAGAAGACTTGCCCTGCTACTGCAACTGTGGTACCTATAGCCAGTGTAACTCATGGATCAGCACTAATGAAAACCAGAGTCAGCAAAAGATTCTGCTAAATACTTCAAAAGTCAAAAAGGATTAAAACATTACACTGTCTGTCTATACCTGCCCAATCCATTCTCCATTTATTCTCGTACGTTAGATAATCTTAATGTCTTGGGGTTTGGATTTTTTTTTTTAGCAAGTTACTTTGGCTCTAACACTGTATCTTTCAAACACTGTGATGAGGTTGCCTGGCTTAGACACAAGTTGTATAAATACATTCTTAAAAAAAATGTTGGCAAGCGGGCACTAGTCAGACACGAGCTTGATTCCTCTAAGCATTAATTCAGCTACATATCCTTAAATTTTGTTCTAAGTGCATTATCAATCTACTAGTCTCATGTTGAAAATGGCAAATCCCATTCCACAATTAAAATATTTGAACAGGATGAGTTACGTGAAACAGTTGATGATTGAAATAAACATATTATAGTACATTCACTATGAAAGGGCAAGTGCCAGATAGAAAGGAAAAATATAGTCAGTATGCTGAAGTGAAAAGTTTCCTTAACAATTTCATTGTGCCACAGATATAAACAAGCAATGAGGTTAAACTTCATCCTAGTTAAACTTCGTAAGTTTGGATACCAACTGGACAAAAAGATTGCAGTATTGTTTAAACCTTAGATTTCTCTAATATATATTCCATGCTTTAAGATGTAGGCCTGTTTCCTTCTCTTTCTTGACTTGTCCTTTCTGTTTGTATTTCAGTTGAGTTGACATAGTGAATTGTCAAGGTTATCTATTTGTCTTTTATTGGTTAAGAACATCTATTGATTAGCTACTCAATTTTATTGATAGAGGGAGGAGGGTTTTGGATTTTTTTTTAAACATTAGAATCTTGACACTTATAGACAACCTTTCTTGAAAGCCTATGTAAGGCCTAAAAATCTAAACTAAATAGGAATAACATGAAACAAATTACATTATCAAGTACCAAGGAATAAACTACGAGGGAAAAGTCAGCTATTAATTTGTAGCAAACACAAGTAAGCAATACAGAAATGAACAAAACTGATTGTATGCAAAGGTTTCTCATTTCATGTAGGCCAGTCTCTGGACTAAAGTAGAAGACCTCAGAGCTAAACCCTGAGTGCAGAAGGTGAACGTGTTGGCCAGCTTCCAACTGTCATTCAAGTGAGACTTCGGTGTTCTGTATAACCTTTTCGTATTGTGTGGAAACACTAGCATAGGACCAACTCTAACATTTAACCTCAACTGTCACAGTGTAAGTAGTACACAGTTTCATGAATATGTTGAAAACATTGAGAAGGAAAAAAATCACTACACAGGAAGGAGGAGATGATGGTATTGTAAACTAATGAAGGTTTCATGTAAAGTCTTGATCTTAGTATAGAAGTGTTCGATTGTAAGTGTACTTTCTTATGCTCAAAGTTAATCAACTCTATTATGAACTCTAGTTTTAAGTTAGGTAAGTTAAGCATTCCGTGCCAAATCAATCAACCCTTCAACCCACAAGCTGCAGAAATCATCTGGAAATGAGTAAGAAAAAGTTGGCTGGCAGACATCTACATCTTAAGCACAGACACAAACCAAACTGTGCTATAGTGTCTCTGTCCTTTCCTACAGAAATTGGCCAGAGCAGCAAAGAACTGAAAAAACTCCATAATTGGCTGTTTAGGTAGCAAAGAACTGAAAAAACTCCATAATTGGCTGCTTATACCTAAGAATGGCAACTTGAATACAACTACTTGCTAGGTATGCAAGGCAAAAAACCCACAAAGATGTAATGGAAAATTCTGCTAGCAAGCAAAGCTATGTGCATGAGATGGGGGAGTCATAATACTTAAAATTTTAAAGACTTACATTAGCCAAAATAAGACACAGCATATATGGCTAAGGACAGTAATCAGCAAGAACTGAGCATAAACCATCCCTTTCATGTACAGCCAGAAGTGACCAGAGTTGAAAGGAAAAGTAAATACACTGTATTTAAAGAAACTGTTTCCATTGACTTCCACAGACTTTATCAGGACAAGATGAAGAAAAATGGAGACCTTTTGGCAAAGGAAGCAACACCTACAGTTATTTTAATGGAGTTCTCTGTGCAATGGGAGTCTGGATTAATTGTTCACAAAAGTACTTTTTACTTTTTTGGTAAAAAAATATTTTCAAAACAAACTTTCCATTATTCAGCCATTTCTAGTGTAAACATTAATCTGTAGAATTTAAAGCAGGAATTGACCTCTTGTCCAAGAAAATAAAATTAAGGAAATAGTCAATTTCTGTATCCATTTTCTGGAATAATGTACCATTTCCAAAAACATCCTGTGAAATCCAAAATTCCTTACCCGAGTGGAGCAGGGATATCTGGTATCCCCACTGAAGTTAATAAACACAGGAATGAACTCCTCATTTCCAGTTAAGTGTACAAAATCCTGTTTAACCCTCGGAACTCATGATCATACTCAGCCAGTGATTTAGTGAACTCTAATACTAGCCCTACACTAGCCTAACACACACAGTACTAGGAGCTCATACTTCTTTTGCCGATCCAGTCTAGCAAGTCTTTCTAGTATTAAGGAGGTACCAGGGTGCAAACATGTATCATATACTGCACCTTACATTTTCTTGCCTTGCCTCATTCATCCCCATCTGAAGAACTCTGCAATTTCTTAGTAATCTCAAGACATAGTCACCCATTCTTTTCTTTCTCTCATATTAAGTTCCATCAGCTACTTTTAAAAAGACATGTTCAAACCCAAGTATTTAAACCAGTAATGCATGCAGAAAAACTGTTGCTTTTTAGGCACACACTTGAAAAGGATGCTGTAGTAAAACCAACAGTGCTTTATAGGAGGCCTAATAAACCTGAAAATGGTCACATCAGTCTCAAAACAGAAACAGATGAAACAGCTGGAACGTGATACTTTTTTTGTTGTTGTTCTTTTTTTGGAGGTGATGGTGGCATACAAGAGCTAAGCCATGTATCATTACCCTAATGGAAAAGGAAACTACATCTGCATCTTGGGCAGCTACAAGAGTTTTCAAATGAACAGGGTACACAGCTTTTTCAAGATCTCACCATTATGTTCTACGCATTTATTTCTCTTCCTCAGGAATATGTAGTACTAAGCAGGGTTTTAAATAAGAAATAATCAGACATCTAAAAAAAGATATACGAATGAACCACAAAAAGAATCTATAAATATTTTATTTGAGGGAATTACTGTTTTATTACCAGAGTTCAAATTTCTACAGAACTGATATATCAAAACCGTTTGTTAAAATGTGCTAAGCAAGATATATGCATGCCTGTGCGTTCACTCTTTACAGCAGCACTACTCTTTGCCTTCTCAGGGTATGCTATAATGAAGCAAAATGCAGGGATTCCCCCAAACTACTACCAGGCATAGGAATACTTGACTTTCATCCAGTAGTAGTCTGAATTGCTAATGTGTACTTTCAAAACTATTTGTAGGCTTTTAACTGAAGATATACATTTATATCTATGTATCTAATAGAGATACCTATACAAGGTCTATCTATCTGTATAGATATCTATCACTTTCCAGAGGACTTGAATGCAACAAAACTGAAGTTGGTGGGCAAAATCAAAGATTTTTGTAGATTCTGAATTCATTGTTATGCATTTAATTTGCTTTGAAAACTACAGAATTCTCTATCTTGAGAGCGCACATCTCCTGGTCAACTCCTTCAGAGTGGCAAGTTTCAAAAACAGTATCTGTCATCTCAAGGGAATGAGACATTTAGGACGGGAAGACAAATTTCAGATCTAATAAAGCCTAAATTTGATCCTAACAGTATTTTATAATATAACACAATCTAAGAGCTTGCCAATTCCTATGTTTCAAGTTCCCTCTCCTCCCGGCCCCATTTTAGAGAAAAGCATTAGTTTGTGCCACATCAGCTGGAGAGGAACACAATAGTGTTTTTACAAAGCGTTCTACCCATCTTCAAATAAATTTAGAAATTCTGTAATATGGTTTTGTTTCTTTGTCATCTTTTCCTTTCAAGGATCAAGTTCAGTCAAAAAAAAAAACCCAAAACAGTTAAAAAATATGAATTAGAGGAGTTACTCTTTTGTAGTTCATCAAGTCAATCAAGTACTGAAGATCACGTACCCTGAAGATCACGTACCTATGACTGATAATAAGATTTCAACAGGCAGGGAAAGGAATAATTCATTTTCAGTGTGCTCTCTGGACTGGCGTCCCCTGGTTCTTCTCAAATTCACTACTTCAGAAGAATTACTCCGAAGAGATTTCACACAACACACAGATTCCTTTGTACTTGTCAGAGAGTCAAGGTGGCCTCTCATCAACAATATGGCTTCAGGTTGATTTTCTTTCTCCTTTTCAGAGTCTGTTTCCCTCCTCTGAATACTGATTAGTACTGATATCTGCTGTGTTTCTTTCTATGACTTTCAGTCTATTTTAACAGAGTCAAACAAATTCAACTTTGTGAAGACAGTGGCTAGAAACTGTTTGAGGCAGGAGTATGAGATCTAAGATTAAAGGGATTGTCTATTCTCCCCATGGATTCTTACTGCACCATCCTTCAAAATTGGTGTAAATAAGATGCATTTCCTTCCTTCTCTGGAAGATTTTGTATACACTGTGACAGCTGACAAAAATAACCTGATATTGGACTTTTTTGATATAAATCTCTTTTCCTATCATTGCAATAGAAGTGGAAAACATGGTCAAAATAATATCATGGACGGTAAATTACAGATGTGAAATTAAATACTTTTTATAAAGTGAAGCTCTTGGACCTCAAGACATACTGACATCTCAAAACACGCACTTGATATGTTTCTTTATTGCTCTTGCGTGATCACCAGTTGTTTTTCCCCATAAGAAATCTACTTTGGCTAGTATTTCTTCTGCTGATTTTTTTAAAAAGATTGTCTGATATTGACCTTATACCTTACTTTCAGAACACTAACAAGGTCTTCTAAGAATCCAGAATTATTTGTTTATAATAAACTGTTTAGTGCTTATCAGAATTACAATATTCTGAAGAGGAGACACTCTATTACCTATAATTTCTATTTGTGACAAAAAACAGTAAGACTGGAGGACAGAAAATTAGGAGGAAAAGCAGGCTTGTTTTTAGCACACCACTATATGTGAAAACTTTCCAATATCCCCATCATGTTTCCCAATAGAAGGAGGGAAGGAACACAGACTTTTTTTGCACCTTGGGCACTGATTTAAGGGATTTGCCTAAATTTTGCCTAAAAATTTTTTCCTATCAAAGGAAATTCATGGCAGAAAAGATTTAGCTGAGAAAGTACCTATCTTCCCTGGAATGAGTATTTTTCTTTACAAGAGTGTTATTAACTGGGAATGCTCTTAAATTTTGGGAAAAGTGGGCTCACAGAAATTAAATGGGAGATGGCTTTATGTTTAATAAGCGTTAACATGTCTGACTTTTTAGAGTCATGAATCTGTAAAACAGGCAGCTTCCTTCATTACTGAGCTCTTGTATTGGAGAGAGCCTACCCCAAAAAGCTATCCACTGACAGTGAACAAAAGCTATGAAGACTCAACTGACCAAGCTTCATTGGTATTCTTATATATTAGGCAAGATTTCAAGATCATTTTTGATTATTAAACAGGTACAAGCCCACAGTGAAGCAAGATAGAACCCGCATTAGTCAAACCTTTTAAGGATAGTTTGGAGTAAATAACTATAAACGAAAATACCTTTACTCCCACACACATTTCATGCAAGACCTTGGAATGAAAACACTTATGAGACCACAAGAGCAGGTATTCCTTATGCTGTAAATCACTCTGTATAAATTGATAGCACATCCTAATACAAAGCTGAATGTCTGCAGAACTGAAGAACAGATTCGCTCTACAAGTACAAAGTTAAGTGTAAATATTTTCAGATATTTTAAATTCTCTCAACAGAAAATAAACTTAAATTCTGATATAGTCAATTTATTGCAAGTTATCTAACTCAAAAGCAATTCATACAGGGAATTACTTCTATCTCAAACTCTAATAGTATTTAGGATTAGCAATATGATACTGAATTCAAAATATCCTTCACTGATAACTCCCATTTCTAGATTTATATAGAAGTGGACACTGGAAGATAAATAGGGAGGGCATAGAGGAAGTGGGGGATTAATTCTTTAAAACATAATGAGACAACATAAGGGAAATATCTGACTGAATGTGTGTGGATAAATAAATATCAGGTACACAGAACTCACCACTAAAGAGTTACATACGGTCACAGAAAAATGTGACTATTCCAGGAATCTGTCTCCCAAGGACTAACAAAAAAATGTAATTCTATTTCTTGTTCTTTTCTTCACAAAATGAATGCTCCCCTCTACCCCAACAGACAATTCTGTAATAGTGGCAGTGATGTGAGAAGCAGGATCTGTAAGTTCTCCTTCAGCCATGTGCATGTGTTCTTTACCACATACTAGATTTTCCTAGTATTTTTTTTTTTAAGCCTAAATTTCATGAAGATTAAAATAAAAGTCCACAAAGTTTTCAAAATACCATATATAAATTATACACATAGAGTAGCAATTTGAACATATGGGCATTTATTTCTTCTTTTTGGAAAGATGCTCCAAAGAAATTGATTTAGCTTTGTAATTTTCACAGAAGCCTTCCATGTAACAGATACAGCGTGCAGCATCTTCTACACATCTTCAACTAGCACATCTCTTATCTGAGTGGGAACACATATCAACCAAAATGGAATTGGTTAGACAGTGTATGTTCCTCTAGTCCCTAAAGGGTTACAGACCTATTTCCACATCAGTAAATTCAGGGGGACCTTTCTTGCTGACAAAAAACTCAAGCCAGGAGACTAGCAGGCACACTGTAGGTTACAACTAGGCACAGCTGAGAGACACATAAAGTATGTTAACTACTTCTATTTCTATCCAAGAGATATTAACACCTGGAGTCACTATAGCCCAGAAAGACATGTCAGTCACAATTGTTCTCTCCTGTTTTCTGAGAGTATACTTGTTTGTTTCAGAAAGGACTCTTGGTAATTTACCATTCACTCCATCCAACCTCAAGCCAATCTGGCTGGGAAGCAAGACTGGGGGCAGAGCTAAGATCTCATTCATTCTTTATTAGTTCCCATCTGTGAGAAAAGTGTATTTTGAGAGGCTTGGACATAAGATCTATATGGTTTATCTAGAAGTGCAAGATAAGGAACCAGGGCACCTGGTATTTCCTCCCCCTCCCAGGCCCATTCACAGAATAGTTGAGGTAGGAAGGGATCTCTGAAGATCATTTAGTC
>NW_010511009.1:127551-144508 GCF_000687285.1 Phaethon lepturus | reverse complement strand
CTGCTGAAAACAGGGTCACCTAGAGTAGGTTAAACCATGCATCCCCTAAGTTTTTATTGAACATGCTGCTCCTTTACAGCAAATGACCACACGGCTAATAAAACACCTAAATGCTGTCTGCATTGTACCTGTGTGAAGTAGATAGAATCCAATATGACAGGCACTACACAAGCATAAGACACTTAAGTCCTACTGAGGTATAATGGAAAGTCATTAAGTTTATAAGAACTACTCTTTCCTCCTGTGGCAAAATGTCTCATATAATTTACAATTGAAATGGTAATTTTTGCCAACAAGAATTAGATACTATAACTCTTTTTCCTGTTACTTTAGAAAGCTAACAAAATAAGTTGTGTGAGCAAGGAGACATATATATGGAAATATTAAAAGTTATTAGTAAAAGCTATATAAAGAAAGTCTTATTGATATTCCAGATGAAGTTTGAAGTGGACTGAAAAGGACAAGGGCTTCAGAAAAAAAAGGTGATTTTTTTGTTCTCTATATCCTGACCAGGGAAGACTGCTGAGCAAAATTAACAGGAACGTTCATGAGATTCGCCTCAATGGGCTTTCAAAATAAGAAACAGATATGATCTATATCTAGGTAAATGGAGGGGGAAGTCAGAGGAGAGTTTCCTTCTGAGTACAATGTGAGGAATGCATCTGTGCAACAGATGTCATGATGGGCAGAACATTTTTCCAGAAGAAAACAAAGCAGTCATAGAAGGAATAGAGTCACTGAAGCAAAAAACTGTTGGAAGATAAAATTGAGGTGGTGGCACACTAGCTTTTTTCTCTCCCTCCAGTTAGAAAGAGAAAAATGTATGGAGGCTATTCTTGAAAAGAAAAAGTCTCAAAATACAACATATACAAGTTTTCCTTGTAACATTGAACAATATTAGCAGTTTTAATTGGTTTGAGTGCATACAAGAATAATTTTCATTTGGAGGAGAAAAAGATCTACTAGAAAGAAATCTTTTTTCCTTATTCCAAATGGTCTGAGAAAACAGTTATTGCTCTTCTTCAACAATTAACTAAAACTTCATCAACAACAGAAGTGTTAAGAGTGACTATTGAGGTGTGACCAGGTGGATGATCTGCTCAGCCTGGTGGCAGAGCTATGAGAAGAGGTAGAAAAATTAAGGAGCATCAGGGAGTTGGAGAAAGATCAACTCGAGGAACCATGGTCTGCCTTCCAAGACAGAAGCTGGATCAGCCACCAGAAAAAAATGCAAGGTCAAGGGGGTCCTGTATCCTCCCCCTGCCAGGCTGAAGGCAGAAGCTTAAAAGGGAAGGAGCAAACGGAGGCATATTCATGCTCAGGACAGTAGATGAACACCCTCCTTGCCCACCTCTCCTCCCCAGATGCCTCTGTACAACAGGTGTGAGGCTCTGGATATGGACGGGCAGTCCACAGATGAAGTGGATGACAGTCCAGATACACTAGAGGTGCAGCTAAGGTCAGAAAGGCCTACCCCCCACAAGGAAGAAAAGAGGTGTTATAGCTGTAGGGGACTCCCTTCTGAGGGGAACTGAAGGTCCAATATGCTGGACAGACCTTCCTGTTAGGGAATTCTGCTGCCTCCCTAGGGCCTGTGTTAAGGACATCGCTAGGAAAATTCCTAGCCTCATGCAGCCCTCAGGCTATTACCCACTACTGCTCTTCCATGTGGGTGAAGATGAAACTGCAACTCATAGTCCAAGAGTGATCAAAAGGGACTTCAGGGCCTTGGGACGGTTGGTAAGGGAATCTGGAGCACAGGTTATTTTTCCTCCCTCCTTCTAGTTGCAAGCAGCAACATAGGAAGAAACAGATGGGTCCAGTCTATTAACATGTGGCTCTGTGACTGTTGCCACTGCCACAATTTCAGGTTTTTTGGTAATGGGACAGCCTGCACAACACCTGGCTTGCTGACATCAGATGGGATTAACCTTTGAGAAAAGGGAAGAGGGTCTTTGCTCACAACCTATCAGGGCTTACTGACAGAATTTTAAACTAGTCTTGAAGCAAGAGGGGGATAAGGGCAAGAAGGAAAATGCACAGGCAGAGGAAGCAGGGACAGGTATCCTGGGGAGAGTACAATGACACTGCCTGGTTCTGTAGT
Organism: Phaethon lepturus; assembly: GCF_000687285.1. Lineage (NCBI taxonomy): Eukaryota > Metazoa > Chordata > Aves > Phaethontiformes > Phaethontidae > Phaethon > Phaethon lepturus. The sequence goes on along the minus strand of NW_010511009.1, from coordinate 142,404 downwards.
GATGGGGTCAGGAGGGGCAAGGTGTTGCTAGAGCTGAACTTCGCAAGGGATGGAAAAAATAATAAGAAGGGCTTCTTATGTCAGCCAGAAAAGGAAGGTCAAAGAAAGTGTATCCGCCCTTTACGAGCAAGGCTGGCAGACTGGTAATGACAGAGGAGGAGAAGGCTGAGGTACTCAACGGCTTCTTTGCCTCAGTCTTCACTGGCAGTGGCTCTACCCACACCTCTCGAGGGGATGAACTGCAAGACGGGGACTGGAGGAGCAAAGTCCCTCCCACTGGAAGAGCAGATCTTGTTCGAGACCACCTGAGGAACCTGAACGTGCACAAGTCTGTGGGGCCTGACAGGGTGCATCCCAGAGTCCTGAGGGAATTGGCTCATATAGTTGCCAAACCAGTCTCCATATTTGAGAAGTCATGGCAGTGAAGTCAGGTGAAGTCCCTGGAGACTGGAAAAAGGGTAATATTGCACCCATTTTTAAAAAGGGTAGCAAAGAGGACCCTTGGAACTACCAACCTGTCAGCCTCACCTCTGTGTTTGGGAAGATCATGGAACTTCTCCAGTTCACGGAACTCCTAGAAGCTATGCTAAGGCACATGGAGGACAGGCAGGTGATTTGAGATGGCCAGCATGGATTCACCAAGGGCAAGTCCTGCCTGATCAACCCCGTGGCCTTCTATGGTGGGGTGACAACATCAATGGACAAGGGAAGAGCTGCTGATGTTGACTATCTGGACTTCAGTAAGGCCTTTGACACAGTGCCCCACAACATCCTTATCTCCAAATTGGAGAGAGATTAATTTGATGTGTTGACTGTTCAGTGGATAAATAATTAGATGGTTGCATCCAGAGGGTAGTGGTCAATGGCTCAATGACCAGATGGAGATTGGTGAGGAGTGGTGCCCCTCAGGGGTCCACGTTGGAACCAGTACATACATCTTCATCAATGACATAGTGGGATTGAGTGCACTCTCAGCCAGTATGCAGATGACACCAAGCTGAGTAGTGCAATTGACACACCTGAGGGACAGGATGCCCTCCAGAGGGACCTAGACAAGCTCAAGGCATGAGCCCATGTAAACCTCATGAGGTTCAACAAGGCCAAGTGCACCTGGGTCAGGGCAAGACCCTGTATCAGTACAGACTGGGGTATGAAGGGATCAAGAGCAGCCCTGCTAAGGACTTGGGGATACTGGTGCGTGAGAAGCTGATCATGAGCCGGCAATGTGCGCTTGCAGCTCAGAAAGCCAACTGTATCCTGGGATGCATCAAAAGCAGCATGGCCAGCAGGTCAAGGGAGGTGATTCTGCCCCTCTGCTCCACTCTGATGAGACCCCACCTGGAGTCCTGTGTCCAGCTCTGGACATGTAAAGACATGGACCTGTTGGAGAGGGTCCAGGGGAGGGCCACAAAAGTGATGAGAGGGATGGAACACCTCCCTTGTGAGGACAGGCTGAGAAAGTTGGGGTTGTTCAGCCTGGAGAAGAGAAGGCTCTGGGAACACCTTATTGCAGCCTTCCAGTACTTACAGGGGACTATAAGAAAGATGAGGACAGACTTTTTAGCAAGATTGCCCAGAGAGGTGGTAGATGTCCCATCCCTGGAAACATTCAAGGTCAAGCTGGACAGGGCTCTGAGCAACCTGATCTATTTGAATATGTCCCTGCTTATTGCAGGGCAGTTGGACTGGATGACCTTTGAAGGTCCCTTCCAACACAAAGGTTCTATGATGCTATGTTTTAATGTCTCCTCAGACAGTTCAGATTTAGTCTCAGATGATGCAATTCTTAAGACCGATTAATTTTCCATGAATTGCCAAAAAAAATGGTAGAAGAGATATAACTTCATAACAAATTACCTCTTAAAATGTAATATTCAGAAGAACAAAGCCAGAGAGTTCACTGTTTTCTATTATGGAAACATAAACAAGATGGACCCATGAAGAAACCAGACAGCTTTAATAAAACAACTGCAGCTGAGATCCATTCTCCACTGACTTGCATCGTTTGTAATCAGATATTTTCAGTGAAATAGACCAGAGGCTTTCTCCTTTTCTCCCTTCCCCTCTCTGCACAGGTATAGATTACTAAAGCAGGCAAAAAGCACTGATAAATCAAGTTCAGCAGAATTCTAGACATATTTGCATCTGAATGGAATTATTACAGCTTCTCTTTGCAGTTGCTTTCAAAAAGAGTATCATTGCTGAAGAAAAAGCACTCCATCACTGAGGTGTATCAGAACTTTGCTACTTTCTCAGTGTCACTGGGATGGTGTGAATTTCGAAGTTACTTTGAGAAGTTGATGAGAGTTCTGCTTGAATATAGCCTTTGAAATCAAACCCAGGATTCACTTTTTAGCATTTAGTTTTTGCACCTAACAAATAGTAAGTATGAAAATAGTAACTGCACTGCTCTGAACATGTACTTTTTCTTCAAAGTACCTTAAAAAACAACTCTCTCCATAATGCTTTTTACCACTTTTATTCTGAGATACCTTTTAGTGCTTCCAAGGTAACTGAGGCTGTTTTATGACCTTTGCTCGAATGTTCTTTCTATCATTGTTAGGAGGGAGTAGATAGGTAGTCACTAAGTAGTCAAAGCTTTAAGAATATGACTAATAACACCATGGGTTAGGGAAGAACCTCCATCATAATTCTCTAACATTCGTTTTCTGACAAATAAGCAATATAATATACACTGTGTGCAGTTGTACCATGGTGAACCAAGAACTCCACTACAAAGCACTGAGTAACTTCAAATTCATATAGGTAATAGATTTTCACCAAATAAAATTCATGTTTGTATTTTTCTTAAGATGGGAAATAATGTCTTTTATTGGCAAATGTACACAAAAATATAAACAATATCTATGTCAAGAGTTATTCTTAAATACACTTTAATTCTCCCACATAGTTTTAATATCTTTTAACTTTTACATTAATAAATTGTAATCATACTCTAGTGAAATTACAGAGTTGCTGCCTGATTGTGCAGGGATAGGGATAGGAAAACCAAGCCTGATCTGGAGTTAAGTCTGGCAAGGGATGCAAAGGGCAACAAGAAAGGATTCTACAAATACATAAACAGCAAAAGGAAGGTAAAAGGCTGGAAAATAGAAGAGGCTGAGGTACTCAATGCCTTATATGCCTCAGTCTCTACTAGTAAAACCAGCCTTCAGGAATTCCACTCTCCGAGACTAGAGGGAAAGTCTGGAACAAGGAAGACTTGCCCAGGGTGGAGGAGGATCAGGTTAGGGAGCAACAAGACTAGTATGTATGTAAGTGCATGGGACCTGATGGATTGTACCTACAAGGGCTGAGGGAGCTGGTTCATGTCTTTGTGAAGCCACTTTCAATTATCTTTCAACAGTCACTGTGATTGGGAGAGGTTCCTGAAGACACGAAGAGAGTAAGCATCACTTCTGTCTTCAAGAAGGGTAAGGAGAAAGATGTGAAGAACGAGAGACCAACCAGCTTCACCTTGATCCCTGGGAAAATGATGAAGACAATCCTTCTGGAAAATATTTCCAGATACTGAATGGGCAAGAAGGTGATCTGAAGTAGTCAACATGGATTTTCAAAGGAGAAGTGATGCTTGACCAATCTGATAGCCTTCTAAAATGAGGTGACTAGCCTGATGGATGAGAGGAAAGCAGTGGATGTTGGTTTACCTTGACTTTAGTAAAGCCTTTGATACCAAGTACTGTAACACAATCAGCCAAGCTGACAAAGTACAGGTTAGACAACTGGACAGTGAAGTGGATTGAAAATTGGCAGAACAACCAGGCCTAGGGGGTTGTCCTGGTTTCAGCCAGGATAGAGCTGGTTTTCCTCACAGAAGCTAGTGTGAGACTATGTTTTAGATTTGGGATGAGAAACTGTTGATAATGTGCTGATGTTTTGGGTTGTTGCTGAGACGTCAAGGACAGTCCAGCTTCTCATGCTGGGCTGCCAGCGAGCATGCTGGGGGTGCACGGGGAGATGGCGGGGACATGGCCAGGACAGCTGACCCAGACTCGCCAAAGAGATATTCACTGCCATACGACATCGTGCCCAGTACATAAATTGGAGTTGGCCGGGGGGTGGGAATTGCTGCTCAGGGATGGGCTATCAATCACCAGGTGGTGAGCAAAGGCTGTATTTGGCATCACTTGTTCTTGTACATTCCTTTGTTGGTATTATTATTGTTGTTATCATTGCTGTTTCTTTCTCTCTCTCTCTGTCCTGTTAAACTGTGTTTATCTCAACCCACGAGGTTTTTTTTCCCCATCCTACTGGGGAGGGGGAGTGAGTGAGTGGCTGCGTGGCGCCTAGTTGCCGGCTGGGGCTAAACCACAACAGGGGTTGCGATCAGTAGCATGAGGTCCATTTGGAGGTAAGTCACTAGTGATATACCCCAGGGGTGAATAGTAGGGCCAATGTTCTTTAACCTCTTCATTAGTGACCTGGACAATGAGACAGAGTGCACCCTCAGCAAGTTCACTGATGACAAAATTGGGAGGAGTAACTGAGACACCAGATGCTGTTAGAGAAGTCAGCCTCAACAGACGGCAGAACTGGACAGAGAGGAACATTACGCGGTTCAACAAGGGGAAATGCGAAGTCCTGCACCTCAGGAGAAACAACTCCATGCACCAGTACCTGCTGGGGGCCGATCAGCTGGAAAGCAGCTTTGCTTAGACCTTGCAGTCCTGGTGGACAACAAGCTGACCATGAGCTAGAATTGCACCCTCATGGCAAGGAAGGCCTACAATATCCAGGGATGCGTTAAGACGATCTTTGCCAACAGAGCAAGGGAGGTTAACCTCTCTGGAGGTTGATGAGGTCTACTCATCACTGCTGAGGCTGTATCTGGAGTATGGGTCCCGTTTTGGGCTCCCCAGTACAAGACACATACGGATTTACTGGAGTGGGACCGACACAGGGCCGCAAAGGTGATTAAGAAATTGAATTTTCATGCTAGGTATTTTGAAAAAGTGACTTTTAAGGCCTCTCTTGTAACTCTTAATTACTTAAACACTTAAGTGTTAAAAGTTTTGTATTTGTTACATTAATATTTACTAGTCAGTAACAGAATCCTTTTTTTCAGTAGAAAAAAATCTATACAGCCCTTAAGGTGTAAACTGGAGGTTAAAAAGAGAACTACAAAGATGAAGGGTTCTAGTAAAATGCATCTTTGACTTAAATAAACTGGAAACTACAAGAACAGAAATGTGAATAATTCTCAGGTAGCTACTGGAGGTAACATCCACTCAATGCCACTGAAAAGTGGCTGCAAAATACTCAAAAAACTTCTCTGTAGACCTCAGTTAACCTGTAAGACACTACTATGGGATACATGTTGAAATAAGGTCCCAAAAAAGCAGTAACACTCAAAAAAAGTGTTAGATTTATGCATAGTGAAAACATCTGTAGTGTTTACATCTTGATTCACAGCTAATCATAACAGAAGCCTTCCTGAAAGAGAACATTACCTGTAGGGGACGAAGAGCAAGTACATCCTTGAGCAGGTAATTATATAATTTCCAGTACCAAATGGATTACTTTTCCCCGAATCACTGTTACCAGTTACTACATTTATTCTGAGTAAAGATGGATAGTCCTACACTCACAGTGGTTTATTCTCCTAACTGATAGGATTCATCTGGATTTGCAGCTACAGGAGGGAAACAGTTTGTCTAGTGCAGAGAGCAGAGCTATACCTATGGCCTTACTAATTTTAAGTAACTGAAAAGGCTTAAAAATATCAGTGTAACAGTTTTTGCAGCAGCAGCTTCCCTTCTAGTATCAGCCCTCTAAATTATCATGCAAACATATCACACATGACTGCAAAAGAAAACCTGTGAGGACTTTGATAACTGTAACAACACTAGTATGTTTACATTTGCACTTAGAGATGTCTGATCTGAAATATAAAGATGTAAAAGTTTGAAGTTCATATTTAATGGTTTCTCTCCAGTCTTCCAATACCAGTAACACAGAAAATAAAGCCGTGGGTGAGTGTATATTTTTTTAAGTTTCCCCTTTATGTCTTTAGATGGAAACAACCACAATAGTCAGAGCCTATCTGAACACATTTTATAAAAGGGAATCCTGGAAGCTACACTCACTATCAGCAATATCAAAACACTTCATGGAAGGTAATCGTGAAGTTATTGCAGGGCACTGGCTAGAACAGGCTGGACTTGCTGGTCAGTTCTGAAGAAGGGAGTCCTTCACAGAAAAATGCTAAGATTTTCCGCTGGAAAGTATTTCGGCAATTTTGATTCACAGAAATATTCTAAAGCTTTATTTTCATTCTACACTGGAATGAAAACAGATTCCAAGACTTTGAATGTTAACATGGACACACTTACTGCCCTCAACCAGGCACACAAAAACCAAAGGCTGGAGAAGTTTGAACTCTTGCCTCCCACATCCTTCTCTATCCCTGGTTCTGAAAGGGGAATGAGGGGACCCCTTAGAGGACCACACTGATAATATTATCTCATTTGGATTATGTTTTTTAAAAAAAAAAAAAACACAACACAAACCTGCAAATTTGTTAAGTTCATAAATCAGAACAAAGTAACTATAAATATAGGAAATTACAAATTATTACATCATAGTGAATGGATTTGAGTAGCTACTATAGGAATGTATGACCAGCATTATTTAATAGCAGAGAAATGTTAATAAAATGAGATTATTTTTTTCCTCCATTGAAGTATGCTGTAAATAAGCATCAGCACCCTCACAGCTGAGTGAGAAGAATTGAGCATGAATTATTTATACTGTCTGGAATAGATTTAAATTCTTTCAGACATTCTGTGAGTTTTTCAGTCAAGATGCAATCTTTCAATAATTCAGATGTCATCTGAAAATAATAAGTCTTGTTTGGAAACATGATATTAAACAAGTTTAAAGTGTTGAAAATATACAGTGCAAGGACAAAACAAAGTTATTGTTTAGTTGGCATTTGAATTAAATAATTTATATTATTAGGCTGACTATGAGCTACAAAATAACGGGGTTTAAAACTATGTTGTTCTATGGAGGAGTAGGATGAACTAGAATTATTTAAGTGACAGATAGAAGAGACTTTCTGAAGGAAAGTGTTAATATTGAAAGAGAGAGCATAAAACCAAGGAACATCACTGAATTTATGCAGATCACTATTTAGGTTTTAATTATGACCAGTCCAAGACACTTTGTTTGAAATTTGTTTTTTAAGACTAAGGAAATTTAAGTATTAAATAGTAACCATAAAGCCTGGATATTTAAAATTCATCACAGATTTTATCTAATAAATAGTAATAGGTTTTGACAACTTGTTAATTCCTGATTTTACTTTCCTATATCCTTCCTTACTTCTTAATCTTCCCTCAACAAGTGTGGCTATAGACAGAACTTTGAGGTAGAATTGTATCATATTGTCCTTAAGAGGAGTTTATTAAGCTAGTTTAGGCTGCTTAATCTCTAAAGATGACTCTTTATACCACAGAAATAGTGACCAGGAACAAGATGCCTCTAAACAAAGAGCATGAGAACTCATTGACAAAGCAGGTAAAAATGTCCTCCCTGTCCAGTATTGCATAGGACCCTTTCCTACGGTTTTGTTTTCCAGTGTGGAAACTTCTAGCGGCTTTCCTGGTTGAATTTGGAGTCCTCTTGAATCCTTGTAAAAACTTCATTCCTCCTGCCCTGCAGCGGTGTAGCCGCAGGCACGCCCAGAAGCCCGTTCCTCTGCCTGCGCTGCTCCTGCAGCTCCCGGCCTGCTCAGTCCCGCTCCGCCTGCTCAGGGCCATGCTTCGGGAGTTTCTCCCACCTAAGCGCTCTCAGCTAAGGATCACCCTCTAAGAAACCCAGAATGAAACTAGGAAAAAAGCAAAAGCAGCAAAATTCCTTCTAAAGGCACAGTTACTTCCTTTAAATAATTAAAAGCAGCACAGCACTCACACAAGCAGCCTGCTGAAGAAACAAACCAGTCACCCATTTACCACGCAGACATACTCCTATAATCACATTTATTAACAATTGATCTCTATATATTTTTGTAGTTTCTACAGTTTAAAAGCCAGTGTATGTGTATGTCCCTACTTACAGCAATGGAAACTGTGGCAAGAACCAAGGTGCACTGCTGCAGAGGAGGAGAAGTCCCACCAGGCATTTCTCCGCGTTCTGCCTTCCCAGTTCGCAGGGCCGGGGCCGTTGCGATGGGCCCAGCAGAGATACGGATCACTGCCGAAACGATGGCCAAGATTACATTTGCCTCTCACAAACACACAGGACAGAAAAGGCAAGCGTGCCCTATGTTTTTACTCTGTTTACTTAACCTAAATGAGATCCATGTCTCCCCCACGTTTGTACTTCATTCAGGTGGCTGATGCTGTACAAGTCTCCAGTCTTGGAGACCACGTCTCTCCAGAGGACACAACAGCAGGCACATTACAGTGGCTGATTTCACCTGCGTCTCAGGCAGCAGTAGCCAGCTGTCCTGGTTTCAGCCAGGGTAGAGTTAATTTTCTTCACAGAAGCTAGTGTCAGGCTATGTTTTGGATTTGGGATAAGAAAAATATTGATAACATGTTGATGTTTTGAATTGTTGCTGAGCATTCAAGGACAGCCCAGCTTCTCGTGCTGGCCTGCCAGCGAGCAGGCTGGGGGTGCTCGGGGAGCTGGGGGGGACACGGCCAGGACAGCTGACCCAGGCTGGCCAAGGGGATATTCCATACCATATGATGTCATGCTCAGTATATAAAGCTGGGATGAAGAAGGAAGGGGTGGAGGGACATTCAGAGTGATGGTATTTGTCTTCCCAAGAAACTACTACGCGTGATGCAGCCCTGCTTCCCTGGAGATGGCTGAACACCTGCCTGCCCATGGGCAGTGGTGAATGGATTCCTTGTTTTGTTTTGCTTGTGTGCGCGGCTTTTGCTTTGCCTGTTAAACTGTCTTGATCTCAACCCATGAGTTTCCTCACTCTTACTCTTCCGTCCACCGTGGGGGAGTGAGCGAGCAGCTGCGTGGGGCTTCAGTACCGGATGGGGCTAAACCATGAGACAGACCAACATCTGTTGGATGTGGACACTGTCAGAGTGGACATCTGCTGGGCTCCAGAAATAGTCATTCTTAAAAGTCCACGTGTCTGCCAGGATTACAGAATGTCCAAGGGGTTTTTGGTGAGCTTCAGCTGACAGCACCACTCACAGCAGAGTGTTTTATCTGGTTAGAGACCCTCAATTTCTCTTCTGCTATATTGCAAGAGGCAGGAATAGAATCTGGTTCAAAACTAGCCTGCAAACAGAGCTGGTAAATCTTAACCTCGAACCAATGAGTTCCCCATCACACACGTTCACAAATAAAGGATAGAAATTACGGTCAATTCCTCACCTGAAATGGCAGTCATGCCCATTTACCTCAGCTGAGAATGTGTTCCAGCAAGTCCCAAGCTAAAGAACTCCAAGTGCAAGAGAGATGAATGTACAGACAGCTGGATTAAAATGCAGTCTTGAAAAGCAGCCACGCCTGGTGTTAGATGAGTTTGGTTTTGGGTTATCTTCCTGTCCCTGCACACCAGGGTCCTTTTAGTTTCACATGTCTTAACACATGGATTTAAATCTATTTTTTCCTCCTAGACTAAACTGGCTTCCACTGAGCTAATTGTAAGAGCAAAATCTATACAGTGTGTAACAATTTCACCCAATAGTTGGGGATTTTTTTCCCCCTTTACTGAAAACAGTGAAGTATGGTAAAATAAATTACCACACAGTCCTCAGGCATATGGAGTGCTAAACAGGGACATTAGCTGAATACTGACAGCTGGAGCAAATATTCATTGTATGGTGTCACAACATTTTCTGTGGCACAGCAGTGGAGAGATAAATGTTAATAATATCTTAAGACACTCGTAGCCTCCTGCTGATGGGGCAGATTTGATGACCAGATGTGGAGAGCAGTCATTAGGAGCCTATGTGAAGGACCTCTGCTTTTCTTCAGGAAAAAGTACAGTTAAAAGTCTCCAAGGGGGGGGAAGAAATGATTTCACAAGTTTTTCCATGGACAGCAGTTTCTTTCAACACCCAAAGTTTCTTGAGAAAAAATGTTGCAGTCTGAGCAACATGTGCAGTGTTCCTCTGCTTCACTGTCTGCTCTTGTGTTGATATATCCCACTCCTTTAAATTTATATACTTCAACATAATCAAGTACCTAAAGGCATCTTCCTGCATCAGGAAGCCATCTGGATTTTGCTTAAAATACGGGGCCCAAAAGAGTGAGCCGCAGTCTTCTAAGACTGTCCCTCATTTAGGCTTTGTAAAAATCTGAAGTGCTTAAATCTTATCACCTCCTGTGGTTGAGAATAATTCTAAGTTGCTTCTGCTGTTATGGGCAACATGTTTATTTTCCAAAAATCTTCATATTTTATTGTTTTAAAGCCATTGTTCCCCTAAACAGACTTAATTTTTTTTGAAAAATTAAAAAAAATTTTTGAACTATTGTCTGATTAGACATCCCTCCCCAAATATAAACTTTGAAGATGAAGTATTCAGTGTTGACATCTGTGCTTCCTAAAAAAATATTGGCAGACATTTTATTTCTATCTTCGCTGCTATTTGTGACTTTGCTTTCATTATTTCTGTGTGCACAAGAGGTTTGCAGAAAGGATAGAACGATGTTGATCATGTAAAAATAACCTGGACAATTGGTAAGTCAGTAAATGGCTTCCAGAAGCACATTTGCTTTAGCATTAGAAATGCTTCTATTCCCTGCAGTAAATTAATGCTGGTTACTTTCATAAAAGGATGGGCACCATTTCATCCATTTCCATTTCCCCTAAAGGATGAGTACAGGAAGCAAGTTGGGGAAAGGAAGAGACATGTAACAGGAGGTAGTAATGAAGACCAAGACTGAGAGTTTGGGCTGTGTCAGTAATTCATCAGCTAATTAAAATACTCTAATTAAACAGTACAACTTTTCAGGTCTTGGTATACCCCCAAGTGTGTCATTTTTAATTGATAAACACTGAACTTTAAGGTGGGGCCTATTAGATTTGTGAAAGCATAGTGTTTTAAGGGTTCTTCAAAATGCTAAAATGCACAGTAAATAAACTTAAGCATTTCTGTAGCACTCGCTGTAAGTACATGCCTATATGTTGATCAAGAATATGAAACTTTTTGTCAAAGGCCTTACTGAGACTCTCTAGGTAGATATTTAATTTTCAAAATTTGCTGCGAGAAGCATTTTTGTAGTTCTTATTTTTGTTATGTTGGATACTTGCATGGAAACAAGCTCTCTTCCTTAGAAGTTTATTCTTTACCTGGAGCCATATTTCCAGTATCACTATGAAAAATTACTATGATGTCACAAAGGTGAATCAAAAGAGGATATTCTGTTTAAAAACTGTTGATGCTTATGGGGTTGTTCTAACAACGGGGGACAGCAGGTATCCCAATGATGAGTTCAGAATGGAGCTTCTCGTCTACTAGCAGCCTTTAAAATAAGCAACGGCTTGGAAAGGAGTTCAGATCCTCCCCTTTCAATTTAAACATATTGTTCTTCTCTCTCTGCATTTAATGGGCAAATCCCACTCATAGTTTTCCTCTCCATTTATACAGTAGACCAAAAAAATCACCTTCTGTTTCACTCCATCTTAACAACCATCTAGGAAGCAACATCTATCACATGGATATACGCTATTTCACTGGACATTGTTCTAGCTGCAATTAAGGCCTCTATCCCATCTCTTCCTTCTAAAATCCATTATATTCTCCCTGAAATGTTAGAAGTCTTCCCTTTACTATATATACATACCTTACCTACACTCTTATTCGCTGTATAACCTCTGTAATTCCTACCCATTTGTCAGGCAGTGAAGCATATCAACTCCCTTTTAACATGTTGCTGCAAGTACCCTTCCCATACATGACTTCAACACCTTCCTGTGAAGGGAGCACAGACTGCAACAGGTATGGACAATTCCTTCAAGATTAATCAAGAGAATTACCAACTGAGCAGTGAGCAAAGAGCAACATACCAATCACTGCCATGTAAATTACACCAAACATCTAGACTAAACAATAATAGTAATGAAAAATAGCATAAAAGCAAATCGCAGACACAAAGAAAAAAATATTGCTGGATTTTGGAGATTCCATTGTTTTAAAATTATTTTGTTTCATAAGCCCACGTTTATGAAAGAGATATTAGAATGAGGAGGAATTTGCTTAAAGCCAGATGGTTTCATGACTTTTTTTTTATTTTTTAGACTCTCCAAAGGAATGGAGAACAGTCACAATAGTCTTGTTTAAGAGGACTAAGATAAGAATTAGTGGATAGGAGGAAGGAGGGAGAAATTGGTGAAAACTGTTACATCAACGATTGCAGTGATGTATTTTTAGCATAAAGAAGGCTGAAAGAACCATGCCCTGGAACCTCCATAGTGCAAGAGCTTTTGTTGGGGTCAGCAGAAGAAAAACTTCAGGATTTAAGTAGAGATTGCAGGATCGTTGAGGTTTGAATTATAATCTGGACTTTTGTTCCAAAAAGTAGCATTGTGAGGTTCTAAATAAGACTTCCATTTATGAAAAAAACCAGAAATTAAGCCATGTTCTTTTAAGCAGTACAGCACAACCACCACAGCACTAGGCTAATAAAGGCATCTTCAAGATAGTAAACAGAACAATTTAGTAAGTATGGCAAAAATCTGGAACTAAGCTTCTTTCAGAGTCTACTGATTTGTTTAAATCAAAGCTGTGTCTTGGCATAGTAATAACCCTGGAACAAATTGTATACATGGGATACTGGAATATTCAAATCAGGGTATACCTACAGCCATCTGCAAATATGTAGAGTAAATAGAATTTTAGCAGGATAACCTTATGGAAAAATACATAATTTCTCCTGAAAAAGAGTATTAATCTTTTTAGAGTGTTTCAAGATTATGCTTCCCCCCATTCTTCTTCTCCCCTCTGCCCACTTCTCCACATTCTTACAACAAGCCAGTAGGCAATTTAAAAAAAAAAGTTGAAAAAAACAATTAAGATTTGGAAGCGAACTTCTGTTCCCTGAAGCCAGTGTATTTAAAATGTAACAGCTTACTTTTGTAGTGAGTTGATCTTAATAAACAAAACGACAATCAAACCAAAAATTTAAAGCATCAGGTAGCTCTAAGCCCCTTCTCCAATATAGCAAAGCTATATCCCACCTTCTTTCATGAATGATAACAGTCCCTGTATCATCTAGACGTGTTTCTTTCATCTCCCTTCTAACAAGGACGCAGAAAAGTGGGATACCTTAGCTTTATGGAGGGCTATAGATGTATATGAGGAGAATTTATTAAGCAGCTTTATAAGAGAGGGTGGTGAAAACATCACCTTAGTGTTTCTTACTGCACTGCAAGTTGTGAGAGGTGGATATGCAAGAGCTAAATGGGATCCGAGCCCCATCTCCTACACTGCAGGGAAGTTTGCAGGCAACATAAGATAAATTGCTCTAGTTCTAGGTCATCTTTAATGTTTATAGAGCACTTTCCTTATGAATGAACCCAGAGTGAGTCATGAGTGTTAATAAACAAATTACGCTAACATTACAGAGTGGCTTGTACTTGCCAAAAATACCAATAAAAGGAATTCAGTATGCAAATGATAGCTACTGCAGTTTCTGGGCTAAATAAGAATTTTGCTTTCATAGACTGAAAAACTACTTTGCAAACACATAACTAAGCTAAATTTAATAATTTCCTACCATCTCAGATAGAAGTTAGTATTAGTTCAAAGAATTCCCTGGCTTCTGGCCAAGAGTCACTATTTCTTTCCTTCCTAGCCTTCAGTAGGAGGTTACTGTGTAGTTTAATCACCAGATACAAACCTTGAACTACTAGTGCTCTTTCAACACCCTGGTTATTCATACTGGAATTGATGGCCAGTTACTAGTAGCAAGTTGTTTTATGTGTTTTGGTTGGTTGGTTTTGTTGTTTTTTCTTTCTCCTAGAAAGTTCCTACTCCACTGTTTCATCATTCAGACTTCATTACATAACCTGAAGAACTGACCACGTAAGTTGCAGGAACTTATAGTATAGGACTGTCAGAAGAAGACACCAGAAAATATTAACTTGTTGGGGGGGTGGGATAGGGCGTAAGGTGCACTTCACAGCAGAAATCTGTTTTCATTCTTTCTACCCTTACTCTTCTGAAAATACATAAATTCTACACCAGTAGACTGTAGAATCATACTACTACGTTCCAACCACAAGCAAAGACGAAGCTATACTATACTCCTGGTTCAGTGTACACTCTTGTAAATTCCCACTGCCTTTCATGCATGCCTAGGAACCCAGCCATGAAAACTGAAGCCATGTTCTTTCCGACTCATCTAATTTCCTGATGGGTAGGTGGATCAATACAGTCATTCTGTATTTTCAAGCACATACCAGCAAACCTGGCAGGTGATGATTCAAGCCAATGGGGTTTATGTTTTTCATAGCTGTCATACATTCAGTACCTTTATGTCTGACTACATCTGTTATCCTTTTCATAACCCCAGTAAAGCTCTGACCCAAGAGCCTTTGTAAATCACTTGACAATTTACAGGCATATGGCCATGTTCATTAATGAAAGTCCACATTTCCTAAATAAAAGCTCAATCAATTTCATGTTGCAACTCAGATATCATGCACTCGCTAAAACAGATTTGTGTTATTGGAAGAGATCACTGTCAAAAGAAAATTGTTAGAGCTACTGTTGGAGAACAAAGTTTCAAATTTAAATCATGTAATGTCCAGCACACTTCCACAGTTTAGTGTGCAATCATACAACAGAAGCAAAAACCTGAGTTTCAAATGTTCTTGGAGCGTATTCTTGTTTAGGTAGAAAAATACTA
>NW_010511009.1:115005-127520 GCF_000687285.1 Phaethon lepturus | reverse complement strand
AGGGGGTGGCGGGGGGTGGGAAGAGGGGCATGCTGAGCAGGAGCAGTTTCTGGGTTTTGTTATAAAATTACAGAATGTGCATTTCAAGTTGTGGATATTTTAACACAATTAAGTCATGGAGTAATTTTACCTCTTTCCTTCTAGAAGTTTTGGGTTCTCATATGCTATAGCAAAAGCATCTTGCATAACATTTCCATGTTCCTGACCATTCAGAGTTGGGTCATATTCTGGAAACAAGATCCATTGGTTTTATTTATTTCTGCAACATTTCTGTTTCATAACAGATCTCTACTGGTTCCCTTAAAATCATCAACATCAGTCTAAATGAGCAATGAGGAATGCCAGAGACAGAGGAAGGAACGTGAGGAATATGGTACAAAGCTGTTCGTGTTTGTAATTCCTCTGCCTGCAGTGAACTCACTAGTAAGTTTTCATCCATATAAGTACAGAATTGAAACACTACTTTTTTTTTTTTGAACATGACTAAAAGAGAAAGCAAAACTGGTCAGTGCACATGAAATATTTTGCATTATTACTATATTAAATTGTTATTTCCCTATAGAAAACCCATCCCCTTCATTAGCACAAAACAAAAACAAGCAAACAAAAAAAAGCCTCTGTACTCTTAGTCTCAGGTAATACTCAAAGCTCAAGCAAAAGAAGCAGTTTCTTAAAATTTCCATTGCAAATAAGATATTTATTCAACATCTGGTGTTATATTTTCTTCATAGTATTTCAGTGAAATCCAGGAACTACCACCTGCTATGAGACAGACTCTTCTCCAAGTGCAGCAGTATTATCATCATCTTAGAATTACAGGATATGCACATAATTAAAAAAAAGTCTAGTACTAACATCTAGCAAGTTAAAATATACATTGCTTAAAACAACTCCTAGTATTATAGATTTTGGTTTTATGATTGCTCAGAACAAAAAAGGTTTTTCCTATTTCTCAAATGAAGTGTAAACACTTCTGGGTTTATTTTGCTAGTTACTATCACTCACAAAAGGGAAACCTCTCCCACTGTATATAGTGAATATATCTGGAGATCACATTTCTCCAAAATACCAACTAGTTGTACCACATAGTATTGCCAACAGCAATATTTTCTGATTTTAAAAGATTTTAACAGTATGCTTATCGTATGCTATTGCATATTACTTCTCCCCACAGATTCAGAAGAAGATACAGAAATGCGTTTGAAAATCAACAACTGAACAAAAATATTTCTACACCCAATCTGAAATTAATCATTTATCATGAGAGCCTAATCTGATAGTTTTCTTAGTGGCCATACTATCTGAAGAATATCTTATCTAAAGTTACACCTCTAGCAAGAAAATAAAGTGACCCAAGGTCAACACACAGGTGGCAGACCAATGTAGGGGGCAAAACACATGGAGGGAGGGAGCAAAGTCTACTTCCAAAGAACAATTTATAGCCATCAAAAGCAAAAGAAAAAAATTCAGAATAGTAGCTAAATTCTGTAGTCAATAGGAGCATTCTTAAAAGCTTCAACTATTACTTAACCAAATTGCACCAGAACCTTCGCCACTAAAATATATTCCCATCCTTGGGTAGAAACACTAAACTCAAAATTTGGGATTATGTTAATGCAGACTACAAGAATAATCCCTAAAACCAATGCCAACTCAAGTATACACTTTCTCCACTTCTTTAGATGCCTATGGCAAAAGCAAACAGCTGGCAGGTCCTATGAAAGCATTCCAAAAAACAATCAGCTTTTATGCAATTAATATAAAAATAAATATGCAAGCATTCACTAAATCAACATAAAAGCAGAGTTTAAAAAAAAGGCAGTCTTTTTACAAGGCAACAAATACACAAACATATACTAAACAAAACACTAGATGCCTCTTGTTTCCATTTCTTACCTTTCTTAAGCATTTTCAGGGTGTAGTCCAAAGTTCTCCTGAGTATTTTGCTCTATAGTTTCTTCTCCAAACCACAAAAGCACTCCCACTAGTTCTAAACCACTATCTAGCTCCTAACATATTTTTTCTTCCCTTAAAAAAAAAAAATTATCACTAAGTCTTAAGTGATTTATAAATAATTCAAAACTCTCTTTGTTATCAAAACTTTGAACTTCAAATACTAGAAAAAAAAAACAACCAAAACAACCCCCATTTAATGTTGAATACACAAGACAGTTCTTTAGATGGGATACACAAAGTTTAAGGAGCCGATTGGCATCCTACTAAGTACAACAAACCTGTCCCTTCACCTCCCTAGATCTTACCCCAGTAAAGAGGCAGAAGGAATAGGAAGCCCTCCTTATTTACAGAAGTACATGAACCTAATTAGGTTCAAATACAATTACTTGAAAAAGTGCAAGACAGTTTTAGTAAGAAAAAAAGACACTGTAAGTAGTAGGCAACAGAAAAATGTTGTGCAAATTCTCAAGTGCTTTATGGTTGCTGTAACAGTGCTAAGGATTACCTGCCCCCGACAGCTGAAATCCATGTGAGGCTATCAGAAGTTATAGCAGGAAGGATACTAGGCTGGTGCTAATAATCCAGAGATCAATGGATCACTCTTTTAAGACCTAGGGAATTGCTTTATAACACCACCAATCTGGCAGAAATAGGTCCTGAAAGTTTATTTGTTTATTTTAACAAGGCTCCAGAAACAGCCCTATACTGACTTTTTAGGATATTTTAAGATAGTTTAGTAAAAATTGAATTTTTTCCTAGTTGCACCAATTTGCTTTCATTCCTGTCTTTTTAATAACACCAAAAGGAACAGAGATCTTGAAGTGAAATTCAGTAAAACAGGATTGGCAATGAACGTACTTTACCTCTATGAATTAGATTGCTAAACTGCTTCAGATGCTCTTCTCCAAGTGTTTCAGATTAACAGTGAGGAAATCGGAGGCATTAACTATTTAGGGTTTTTTGAATCCACTTTGTATAATGGTATTTGAACACTAGAAGACTAAAAATAGTATTGATCATGCCCCTAAATAACAATGTTCTGAGTTTCCCATGTAGCTCAGTGGATGGGGTTTTAAGGCCTTCTTTCTCAACTGGCCATGTCATAGTTTTATCCTGTAAACCACGGACTGTTGCTAAAACAGTCATTATCAGAAGAAGGACTTTCTGTGGTATGATAAACTATGATATTCACACCTTTCCTGTATGATAACAAATTACAGCTTCTTTAAAAAAAAAATCAACACATTCTTCCCTGTGTCCCATTGTTCGCCCCCCACCCAACAGAGTAATTAAGAGTGGAGGAAAAGACACTATGGAATCAGTCTATCCAAGCATCTGAAAAAAAATAAAGTTTTGAAAAGCAGAGTGATCCAAAAGAAAATAAATATCGTAAAAATTAAAATTTAATTTTAATCTGCAGGTTCATTCTAAAAAAGGTTGGTGATTTTAACCAAGTCGCCTATGCAGGCTCAGAGAGCTGATATAGCTTATTGACTAGTTCGAGTATCAGGTCATGAATATAGTCAAAGTCCACCTCTAACAGGGTGGTATGATAGTGAAGCAGCATACTATTCTACTCATGGACAGGTGACAAGTGACAGCATATGAAATAGCCAAACCCAATGGTTAAACAGGATAAAAAGCACAGTTGATACAAACTGCATACGTGATGAGAAGCTTACCTGGCCATTATGATGCCACTCACTGCTGGATGTAGAAAAAGCAGGATCCAACAGCAGCATGACTTTTTTTTTCCCTGGAAGAGTTCCATGAATAATTCTTCTTTTGAATGGCCAAACTTTTCCAAACTTATTGTTGAGCAGGAGCCAAATTGTCATGCAACTTACTGGGGAAATGGTTTAGGTCAAAGCACCTCCCAGGAAAAGGATGCATTTGTACAAACAAAATAGTATGACAAAGGGAATTCAGTTGTTGCAGAATACAGTAATAATTGTTCTTTTCCGATATGGCTGGAAACGTAGAAGCATTATGTCTATTAGCTTAATAAACAATAAACTTCATCTCTCCAGGACAGGAAACAAAAAGACCATATAATGGATAATTTTTGTATTATTGTGAATAGGACATTTGTCTTAATAAAATAGAGGAATACAACTGAGGTGTTTTGACTCCAGTATTTATTTAAATAAAGGCTGTCCTCACCTTTGTATGCAAAAGCAATTTCCACAGCAAAATAAAATGGCCCATGGATAAACAACAAGATCTATGTACCCTGAGAGTAATAAAACATGCATGTGATGAAAGATGGTTTTTCTTTTGTGCACGCTGACCTATTCACATAAGTACCTGTAAATCCAGTGTGATAATTGAAAATATGTCAACTACACAGCTTTTTCATTATAAACCAACAGATGAAAACTAACTAAATAGATAATGCTATTTGCCATCTTTTTTAAGCAAGCCAAATCTCAGGATTTTTTAAGAACAAGAGGTTTATGTTGGTCTACTTAGAAATTAACATACAGACAGAGAAACTCATGCTTCTAGAGCAGTACATAAAGAGCACAACAATGATATATTTTTTGCATATGATTTTGAGAAAGGAGGGTGCAAACTGCAGTGAAGTGGATCTTTTTTCAGCCTGATGTACAGATGCTTGGACTTGAAATCTTTGTAGCAACCTGCTTGATATAAAGAGGAAAAACGGTCCAGCTGAGGGCTTTTTTTCATGCTTTTTGGGGTATATGGCTATTTAGATTGCTTAAAAATCTCATATCTTTTTTTCTAATATAGATATATTAATTAGAAATGACAGTATGCCTCTCCTTAAAAGCAGGCACATGTTAATGACTTGTTCCTCTGTTTTCTGCTTTCTTGGGGAATAGAGATTAGCACAAGAGCAGTTTCTCCAGCAGTAACAGCACAAGGCTCTTTGAAATATTTTAAATGTAGCTGATAATCAAAGACAAGAAAAACTTCCGCTGATAAAAGAAAAACTCAAATCCAATAATGTTACTGTAATATTTGCTTTGACCTTTGGTAATATCAAATGCTTAATAATCAAATCTGTAAGGATCTGATAATGAAAGTGATAAGGCTGGTGCTCTTTGCTGAAGATGTCTCTCTCTCCTGGTGGTAACTATCTCAAAACCACAGTGCAACCTATAAAAGTCCTGCTTTTTATTTGTGCTGTGGGCAATATACAGATGCCAGCTCATATTTAGTGTCAGTCTAATCCATAAGCATTTGAAAAGTTTAGTGACTTTAACAACCAATAGTGTCTTTAATATAAAGTGTTACCAACCCATCATCTCTCCTGTCCTTTCAGGGTAGGTTTTATTCAGGTGAGAAGGAATTGCCTTTCTCAATACGTCAGAAACGTCATCTTTCTCTCTCTCTCTCTCTCCCCCCCCCTTCTCACTATCTATACACATAAACCTAATCAAATTTCAAACCCAGGAGAACATTTCTGACAGAACTCCATCCTTTGAGGGAGTTCTTCCACTGAAGTCTCATTATACGATCTTGAAGTAATAAAAAGAAAACCTGAAGTGAAAAGCAGACCCAGAAAACAGTCTCATTCCAGATCTTCAATGCACACTTTTGTGGGGTCAGGAGAGGAGAATTAGAGAAGTGGTTGCATAATGCAGGAGCATTTGGGAGCATCCAGAAATAAGACAAATAGTGAGAGAAACATAGAACAATGAATCTTAACATTCATAGAAACAGTAATTTTCATTGACTAATGGAGACATTTATGAAGTTAAAAAAAAACAACCAGCAAACTGGGAAGAATAACTTTTTGTGAAAAGGAAGAAGTGACTACTTTTAATGAAAATTTACCTAGAAATTCTAAAAAAAAACACCCCAAAACCCACACATGCATCCTAGCATATACTATGAAAAGAATAACCTCAGAAAACACTATCTCCTTTTCATAGCATTCTTAAAATTCCTCGGCGGGCAATCTGTTCTCTAAAACTACAGTTAAATACTCCACAGCATCACTTGTCAGACATGCTGGCTATGTGAGAGAATAGCAAAATGACCTAATTTCAAAGAATAAAAACCAACACACATCTGAATAATTCCAGTAATTTGCAAAGGTCTGGAGTTTCTCCTACTTGACCTGCACACAGGTGAAAGCCATAAGATATTACCCAAAATTCAATGGACTAGCTGAAGAATATGGCTAAGCCTATACTAGTAAAACAACCATAGACCTTTGTTTAAGAAAACAGGTGTGGTACATGTTTACTGCAGAAAAGAGCTGAAGGACACCAAAGGAAACCGTAGTTTCATTCTGACCT
The DNA here is from genome assembly GCF_000687285.1 of Phaethon lepturus. Lineage (NCBI taxonomy): Eukaryota > Metazoa > Chordata > Aves > Phaethontiformes > Phaethontidae > Phaethon > Phaethon lepturus. The sequence goes on along the minus strand of NW_010511009.1, from coordinate 121,293 downwards.
TTAATGAACAGAATGCTAAAATCAAGCATAACTGGTCTACTTATACTCAGGAAATGCAAAACCTGAGGAAAAAAATCCATAATCAGGGGAATAGAAGCATGTTAGAGAAGGATTCAAAATTAAGTTCACCTGTTCACTCTGATAAGATAACATCAAGGGGTAATATCAGAAAATATTCAGGGAATATTATGTATTTAAGCCAAAAAACAAGTTCACAAAAAAATACTAGTAGTTTAATCACAGCAAAACCTGAGTTTCTTACTCTTCATTGCCTGTAGGTTTTCTTTACCTGTCTTCAGTTTCTGCTATTTCATACACTTTTACATCTCTTTTTTTTTTTTTTTAGAATTAATAGAACTTATGTTTACTTTTAGGGTAATTGTTCATTCATTTTTCCACTGCAGCATTGACCATTTCTCCTATGATGTATTATGTATTTCTTCACACTAGTGGTGTATTTTGTCCAAGATGCATACACTCTCTCTGCATTTCAAAACAACTCGGTGATGTCAACCACAGATTTCCTAGGCTTAGATTCCATGCATTTTTTTGTGGATGCTGATTTTGAACTTTTGGTATTGTTATATTATTATGCAGTCTCTTCATCATGTTGCAAGTGTTGTAGTCTTGTTTGTTCTCCATATATTTCAATCCATGCTAGATGATTTTGTTCACTGAAATTCAGCTGTGTGATTTGAAAGTAACCATAGATCAGTTCAAAGATCATCAGTTCAAGTCAACAGGGAGGTTCCTGTTCGTTGCAGCGAACTTTGTTTCAGGCTGTTCACTGGCCGAAACACTCTTCATTCATCAGACCAACAAATGAGAAAAGATGCAGGAGTATTTTTAGCTAGAAACAGAATAAGCTGAAAAATCTGCTGCATTCAGTTACAGAGTTTATTGATCCCTGTAAACAGGAAGGAGCTTCAGATTTAATCTTAAAGCATCAGGAGTTTCATGCAAAAATAAACAGGAACACATTTTGTTAAATCAATCTCAAAACAGCCAGGTATATTCTCTTATCACTTTACTGGATATACATAGTCAGGACCCACAGTTTCCCCAGTGAACCTCAGATTTACTTAAAAGATAACTTATTTTTTCAGTGTTTATGTTCTAGACACACTTCCCTGTAATTCTGATGGAGAATCCAAGTGCATAAAAGATCTGAAGAATACGCTTCATTAACATATCACTATCATCATTTTACTTACAGGGTTTTATTACATTCAGCTATTTTGAAGACGCCTGCAAAAATACTTCAAGATACAAATAGTTTTATTATCTAGCGCTTTTTTATATCACCACTTTACCTATAGGTCTAGCAGCACTTGACTGATGTATTCACTTACATGTTATCCAATCCATGGATGGGTGATGGCCTGTTTTGTTGTGTTGAAATACTACAAGAGAGCAATTTGTGAGAGCAAGGTACTTCTGCAATTTTAAGAAAATCTGTGTTCACCTTCATTCTCAAAAAGAGAGGCAAAATTGTCACCATAAAATAATGAACTCAATATCTACTTTCCTAAGGTATTAAGAATAGCAACAGTCAGAAGTTAGGAAATTAAATGGTTAAAAGTTTTAGAGTAGAAATCGTAGGTATGCTGAGCACAAGCATAATTTTAGGGCAAGCAGAAGGTTTTTAAGGCACATGCTTAAAGGAGAACAACAGGAACAGAGAAAACTCTCCTTATGATCATAACAGTCTTTGGTCATTGGATAATCACGGATTTTAACTACTTTCAGGCATGTAGAGATAGGTGAAAAAAATGCATGCTTGCAATGCTGTTTTAAAGGAATTATTCATTTTTGTGAGCTGTTCATGTATGGATGTTCGGCAGTAACACTGATGTGCTTTGAGCTGTTTCTTTTAGAAGATTAAAAACAAAGAGTAAATATGACTCAAATTACCAACTGTGCTTCTGCAAAGTTGAAGGTAGTAACTCCGTGAGACAGAAAAAAAGAGACAGCTGGGGAATACAGCAGAGGCTGACCCCCGTTAACACAAAAATGAGGTGTCATTACTATGGCAACCAGCTTTGGTTGACGGGTGGAGGTAGTTGACATTTCTCCTCTCTCTGTAACCTCCCTATAGGCTACATAACAACTCAGGAAAATGCACCTTTTCTGGAGGTACAGATTTTTCTTTCAAAATACACGGAGGAATTTCATCCATGGCGCAGCGTTGTTATCCCCGAGGGGAAGCACGGGAGGTACGGCACGTCCCCCCGCGCGGCTGGCAGGATGCTGCCCGCTTCAGAGAACCTGTATTGTATCGACTGTGAATTTCGGACGGTCTCTGGTGTTACTGCAAATCAAAGGATAGGCACTGAATCCTTAAGCTTACATTAATTTCTTCCTGTCATGTCTTTTAAAAGCTTCCTTTCAGTACGGAATAGGCTATAACTCCTCTTTTTTTTTTTTTCCCCTCTGTACATCGTGAAAGGGACTTAATACCACTGAAATAGTTGATAAACACTTTCCTGCAACATACACACATGCACAGGCACCCATCTATCTATTCTTCCTTTCTTGGAGGGAGTTAAATGCCCTATGATTTATACCGGCATTGTCATTGTGAAAATGGGCTTATTGGCTTCTTAGCTAGAACAGTAAGGATGATTTGCTTTATTATGGAAGTTACTAGTATGTAATTTATGAACTTCTCTTACTTAAATGCATTTACATCCCAGAGTCCAAGCTTGGCAAATGACACAAATTTTCACAGAAAACAAGGGACCCTGCAATATTGTTATATTTTTTAACATAATCAGCTTTTGGTATTGAGTAAAACTGATTTTAAGTGTAAGTGCTGGTTTAGCACTTACACAATAAAAGGGTTAATGAACTTCAGATTTCCTATGTTCAACATACATACATTTCCTCAACGTAGCTTCATTGCTTAGTACAAAATGTCTTCTGAACGATGCAGACTAAAGATTGGAAAAACAGTGTTTTATATTTTCATTAATAATATAACATTTCAGTTAACTACTATGTTTTTCAGGAAGTCACATTTAAAAAAAATAACAATTTTCCAAGGAAAAATCATCTTAACCTTAGCAATAGTCACTGCCAAATGAAATTTAAAACTGTCTGTGAACAACATTTTTTTAATTTGGTGCCAGTGCAAGAGTAGTTTTTTCTTTATTAACATTTCTCCCTGCATGCGAGTATTCCAGATGTATAAGAATTCTAATTGTAAGACCTAATTCCTTTGTTCTTTAGTTGGTCCAGGATGCTAAATAGCTTAAATAAAGTTGTAATCTGCAGGGTTTTCTCTGTTGTTTTTCATTTGGCAATTCTTCTTTTATAAGGGTCATAAAGGTAACAGTCTGTAAAATCTGCATCAGGTTTTCTTCCTCAGTTGTACTAATCTTGGTATCTTTTTCTTTTTATAAGAGGCTGGTGTCTTTCTTTTTTCAATTAGAATTCTCTCAATGATTCTTCATGATGTGGAAAGTCTTCATCTCTTCAAGGAATCTGATTCAGTTAACCTAAAGTGACCTCAATTTTGTACACAATAGAAATAATTTGTTTTCTTTACCTCTACCTTTTAACACAGTCATGCTTAGATGATCTTTTCTGGTAACCTCAGTAAGAACTTAAAAAGAGGATTTAGGTAAAACATTATAGGAACAGAAAAGCTAATTGAAATTTCAATAAAAAGTTAATTGCCACATCCCACTACAATAAAGAGGTCAAATCATCCTCTTATGCTCATAGTGCACATTGTCAGAAATACACTGATGCAGAAAAAAGACCAGTAATGGTACCATTGATCTTGCATTCATTTGCAGTTGGGACAAGGGTAAAACAAAACATTTATTAACTCTGTTCTCATCACAGCACAGTGAGCATACCCAGAGGGATAGGAAACGTTCAGATGTACGCTATGAGATCTACACTATTTTGCATACATTTATATAGTCATGTGAGATGTAATTCTGGGATGTTTCTGAATTATGAATTTCTATTGACTAAGTCAGGAACATTCTGGAAAATTACCTGGAAGTTTTTCCTGTATTTCCACAGTTTTTAGACACAGTGTGATTGGTCCTTTCTTCCTGGCTGTGGTTTCTCCCACTAAAATACATGTTTCTTCACTGCAGAGGATCCTTTTGGTAATATCTCCACACTGCTTATTGTTTTTCCTGACCCAAGCTACTCCCAGACTCATGGTAGCTTCATACCCTTAACACACTCAGATCTTTCCCACATTTCCTCACTACCAGCCTGGCACTGTTGGCTGCTGCTGTCAGTATTTCTGATGGACATTGACATGATTTTCTTATATAGTAACTATAGTAGCGATGGAAATCCGGTGTGATGTCTGTAATACTAATGGTCTACTTCTACTGCAACATGAATGTAAAACATCTGTGTCATATTTCCCATAATTGGACCAGTTACCTTTTTATTTTGTGCTAATAATAGGTCCTATCTTTCGTGCTTGCTTAATCTGCTTACAATACATGGAGGAACAACTGTGTAATCAGTAATTTTTCATCCAAGAATAGAACTTCTTCTGGATGTTTTGCTTAATCACATCAAATTTGCTGATGACAGATAGACTTTCTGTGAAAAAGGTTTTGTTAAAGTCTTTTCTATGCAGTTTTGATGTCTGGATAGGACTACAAGAAGTATATTAATACATTTTCCCAAAATTTTATAAGAATCTTTGCCCACAGACTTGCACTTCACTGAGATGGTCTCTGTCTACTGCTAATCTAAACTCCAATTTGTTGTTAAATAGGAAAGCAGAAAAAAAAAAATCTAAAACTATGCTCAAATTCTTATACTATCTCTGAAGAGGTGCTCTGATGCATTATCCTGGTATAAAAAAACCCTCAAAACACTGAGTTCAAAACCAACTTTATTCTATACCATTATTTTATTGTTTTTACTTGGCTTCCTTCAATTTTTTATTTGGTGGAAATACTGCATTTGTATAAGTTACAGTTTGAATTAGCTCATTAAATATTTGGTTTTAGAACACCCATTTTCTTTTCCTTTTGCATTGTATGTAACTTAGTATGTAATGTTCCTCCAGACATTTTTGTTCCATACTGATAGAAATTGTAATTGTTTCTTGTAGGGAATGTTTGAGATCACTGCCTAGTCACAGGTATCATGAATGCATCATTAAGTGGAGTTTCACGTCCTTGCACTAACTATTTCAATTTCCTTTTCGAATCATAAGGAGCTGGCAAATACGATTCTCATGCACAAAGAATCTTAATCTGAATCATTAAGGTAAGAGAAACTTGATCTGAATCATAGCTGCTTCTGAAAATTACACTAAGCATCTGCCTCTTTTCCTTTTGCAAATTATTGTACATCTTTTCGCATGTACAAGTTTGTTAAGCCCGAGTACTTTCAAACTCTATTATTTTGAGAGTCAGTATTCATGTGCTATATGGAAAATCTCACATAGTCCCTAAAGCAAATAGAAAAGATAAGGGGTCAGACAAAGGACTCATCTCAGTAGTCAAGATGAGCTAATTAAGAAAAAAGATTTCCTTTATTCTTTTCAAAGCAAGTCTTACATGTCTTGAAAAGTCATGGGTTGAGCTAAATAGCATTGAACGTTGAGTTAAATGGTATCAAAATTGGCACATGTCATTCCCACCTTGACATTGAAGACATTGAATCTATAGCTAATTGCCTGCTATACCAGCATCAGACCAGGAGGGCAATACTGCACATTGTGGGTAAGTTTCCCAGAGCTAAATAGCAAAGGCAGAAGGTTAACTATTGGGATTAGCTGGTGTTTATCTCAATAACAAAGGGAATAGGAGTAACAAGGTACAACCACTGAAAACCCTACTTCCTGTTCGTTTTTCTTCCCTTGCCTTCCCTTGCTTTGACAAAACTTGAAGACAAACTTTTTCACCTCAGTCTGTATTGAAAAACAGCATGGAGTACTGAAAGGCAGTGGATCTCACTGCATTCCTTCATGTTTAGGGAAAAAGTATTTAGAATAGCTCTTTCTAAAATTAAAAAAAAAAGTTTGAATCAAACTTAGCATTGGTTTATCTTCCTAATTTGAACAAAGTGGAAGTTTGGATATCCTCCAGTTATTTTAAGTGTTATTTTAAGCCCCTGTGTCTTCCACATTGAATAATCCCATTTCAAGGAAAAAGATGTGGAATTAAACTTAGACTTTAATTACACTGCCCCAGGAGGAAAATCTGCCTACTGCATATAGAGCATGTTAATATCGTTATCAACCTAGAAGAAAGGAATTAATTGATTTTTTAGATACTGGGCGTATGAATACCA
>NW_010511009.1:97909-114974 GCF_000687285.1 Phaethon lepturus | reverse complement strand
GCAGGAGCAGCAGTAGAGCAAGGCAGAAAATCATACTTAAAATTTCAAATTCAGAGAATCAGAGAAGGTGAGAAAACTAGATGGCATATATTAGAAGACTTCCTTTAATTGTATCGCTGAAGAATTTAAATCTGGTTATGCTCACAGCATGACATGAATCAAGAATGACTTTAATAAAGTCACTATTATACTATGCTGTTTCAAATTTTTCTAAGGCAAAATTGTTTCCTAAGCATTATATCTTCTAGGGCTACATAAAAAAAAAATATTGTGTTTTGATTTATCATGTAGCCAGAGATGGTCAGTGACTATCCAGTTGTAAGCATTATTGCAAGGAATGTTATTCAACATTCAAAATACAGTGAGATGATTCACTTTTTTTCTGACTGATCACATTTAGAAAGCCAGGGAAGTTTTAAACAATTGTTTTATTTATACTTATTCTACATTCTTCAGATCTGTCCCAGGTGTCAATACTTACCCTTAAAGGATACATGTATAAAGTCACATTATAGGTAAGGAGACAAAGTGAGAATACGAAATAGATTTCCAGTCCCTTTCTGTTAAAAACCTAACCATTTTTTCCAAGTATCTCTGCCAGTTCAATGGAACGGTAGCGTAATACACTATCAAGTGCAATCAATGGTATTTGCTGACATGAACATTTTAATTATGCATTACAGAAATGTAGTCAATTTTGGAGGATCTTTATACTTGTATCCTCAATTCATAATTATTTCAACAGTTCCATATGTCATAGCTTGATCAATTGAAGGGCACAGGAAGCCCTTATGTATACATTACAGTGATACAGTATCTGTACTAAAAATGCAGCACACAGCAATCTTCCTCACCACTACTTGCAATATAGTTTAGCCTGTGATATTAGAACTGACGTGATGTACCTAGTGCTAATGGCAGGCCTTGCCATCATTCCCTTGCAAGAACTAACCAAACATAATGACCAAGAAATAAAACTATAAACTGTCTGTAAGTGTCAACGGACATCAGCAAGTTTGCTGATGATACCAAACTGGGAGGTGCTGTTGACTCTCTTGAGGGACAGGAGGCCTTGCAGAGGGACCTAAAATAGATTGGAGCAGTGGGCTATGATCCATGGGATGAAATTTAACAAGTGGAAATGATGGATTCTGCACGTAGGATGGAGTAACACCAGGCACCAGTATACACTGGGAGAGGGGTGGCTGGAGGGCAGCCCTGCAGGGAGGGACCTGGGGTGCTGGCTGACAGCAGGCTCAGTGCGAGGCACCCGTGTGCCCCGGCAGCCAAGAGGGCAAACCCCGTCCTGGGGTGCACCAAACACAGCGTAACCAGCCGGTCAGCGGGGGTGATCATCCCGCTGTATTTAACTGTTGGTGCGGGCTCACCTCGAGTACTGCGTGCAGTTCTGGGCCCCACAAGTCAAGAAGGATGTGAAGGTCCTTGAATGTCTCCAGAGGAGGGCAACAAAGCTGGTGAAAGGGCTGGGAGGAATGTCTGTCCTGTGAGGAGGAGCTAAGGACTTTGGGCTTCTCTAGTTGGGAGAGAAGGAGGCCAAGGGAGGACCTCATTGCTCCCTACAGCTTCCTGAGGAGGGGAAGTGGAGAGGGAGGTGCTGATCTCTTCTCCCTGGTATCCAGTGATAGGGTGGGTGGGAATGGTTGAAAGCTATGTCAGGGGAAGTTTAGACTGGACATTAGGAAGCATTTCTTTAGTGAGAGGATGGAACCGGAGAGCACTGGAACAGGTTACCTGGGGGTGGACGATGCCCAAGCCTGTCAGTGTTTAAGAGGCATTTTGACAATGCCCTTGACAACATGCTTTAACTTTTGGTCAGCCCTGAATTGGTCAAGCAGTTGGAGTAGATGATCGTTATAGGCCTCTTTCAACTGGAATAGCCCAGTCTAGTCTAGTCTAGTCTATTCAATACACTTCAAAAAACTGTGCCTGTCCTGAAACAATTTCCTCATTAGCACAGGACTTTGATTTCCACGAAGGGACCCTGTAACCAACAATGTTTTCCACAGCCACACAGACAAAGGGTCTTTCCATCTTGACTCTGTTCAACTCCCAGTTGCCAAACTGGCATCATGTGTGATGGCACAATTTGCAGGTCCTTCAGTAGTAAAGAGAAAAATTGTCGCTGCTCAGGCAGAAGTAGCTGCATGTTTAACATTAAAAGGGATGCAGGAGAGGTAATCTGCCACTCAAATCACCTTTCACTAGAGCTGTGCACAGTTCTGGAGCATAAACATGAGTTTGCCAGTTTGAATTTGAGCTGGCAGCAGCACAGCGGTGACAGAAAGCAGACTGACAGTGAAAGGTCAAGTGTGATGAGTACATCTAGAAGGTGTCAGTTCAGGGGTGGTATTTAGCAATATCATCTGTAAATGGGACCAGATGAGGTGGCCTGAGGACAATCTGTAGGAGACAGAGGAAGAAGAATGAATCTCAGAGCACTAATGGGAACAGAAAGCAGATAGAAGCTGAAAAGAAGTGCTGCTTTGATTATAAGAATAGAAAGGAAGCTAGCAGGGTATACAGTACCAGTATAGATAAAAGAGAAGGGACTGACAGGTTATAGGATTTCAGAGAATGACCAGAGTTATGAGGCCTGAGAAATATTCCCAACATTGTACTGTTATCTTCATGTATACGGACACAATTTCTTAGAGGGAAAACTTAAGTCTGTTTAAAAGAAATTTGAAAAATCATAATGGAATATAGCTTCTCCAATTGCTCAAATAAATTACTATTATATAGAAAAAAAAAAAACCCAAACCACCCATCTTTGCATGGTGCTTCCCCTCCTCAGTCAAGACCAACTTGAAATGGGCCAGCATATTGTACATCAGATCCCTGGTAACATATGACATTTTACTAGCAATATTTAACATGTGTAACCATGTAATGCATTAACAGAAATAATGTAAACTTCGTTGTCTCACACTGGAACTAGGATTCTGCATTACCTTTCCAGGTCAGTTTTGCAGGAGGAAGGATATTCCCTCAAGCTTTCTCTCATCAGTCAGTGGGTCTTGAAATTTTTTATCCAAATCGGGATTTTTCCACAAAAGAAATCATGTCCTAGGGCTTAGCCCCAGCCAGCAACTAAGCACCACACAACCACTCTCTCACTCCTCCACAGTGGAATGGGGGAGAGAATCAGAAGACTAAAGAGAGAAAACTCATGGGTTGTGATAAAGACAGTTTAACAGGTAAAGCAAAAGCCGCGCACACAAGCAAAGCAAAACAAGGAATTCATTCACCCCTTCCATCGGCAGGCGGGTGTTCAGCCATCTCCAGGGAAGCAGGGCTGCATCACGCGTAACGGTTACTTGGGAAGACAAATGCCATCACTATGAATGTCCCCTCCTTCCTGCTTCTTATCACAGCTCCATATGCTGATCATGACGTCATATGGTATGGAATATCCCATTGGTCTGTTGGGGTCAGCTGTCCCAGCTGTGTCCCCTCCCCACTACTTGTTCAGCCCCAGCCTGCTCGCTGGTGGGACGGTGTGAGGAGCAGAAAATACTTTGACTCTGCGTAAGCACTGCTCAGCAATAACAAAAACATCCCTGTGTTATCAACGCTGTTTTCAGCACAAATCCAAAACACAGCCCCGTACTAGCTATTGTGCAGAAAATTAACTTCATCCCAACCAAAACCAGCACATCCAGACAGTATATGTGAGCCCTTTAATTAGGGTGTTCTTCCAGAAGAGAGAGGATGTGGATTTGGACCCTCTATGAAAAAGAAGGTATTAAATTTGTCTCCCCCATATTCTGGGAAAATGTGTTAACTGCCAAGTTATTGTGGGACACTAAGACCACCGTTGGGAAGGGACAAGCTGAAAGAAAGAGTTTTGAAAGAAATCACCCAAGAAAGAAATCCAACTTGTGAAATCTAAGTGAAGAGTATGTATAGTCTTGAATAAGGTACACAATTCTAGGGGAAGAGAAGAATGAAAGATATATCCATGTAGTCTGTGCTTTTCCTCTCCCCCTAAATGAGGCGGCAGTTTAAATGATGCAGTCCTGTACACTAATATACAAAGACATTTCCAGTCCAACACAACACATATGGGGTTTTTTTTGTTGTTGTATTTTAAATTGCAATGTAACATCAACATAAGGATCCAATCAAACAAAACATAAAGTGAATTTTGTATTATTTTTTAAACTGGTTCTTCAGAGTGTCAACAATTACTGTGATTTCAGATAATCTATCAGATCTAGGAGACCTTTCTTACTACTTTTTACCTAAAAATATTGGTCCAGAACTCAATAACCAAAAAAGGGATTGTGAAATGTTTATTTCCAACATACACGTAAATATTTTGCTTATTTGTTCCATTAGAAACACTGATGAAAGTTAACAGTCCTATGTCCTTTGGTAGTTTGTTCTTAGAATTATTGACATGGAAAAGATAATGAAACCACACACTGAAAGGAAAATGAAACAGTCCACTAAGTATTGTGAGCCAGGGTTGTGGGGGTTTTCTTGTCTGAAAAAAAAAATACTTCACCCTTGTCATAGAGCTTTTACCTTCTGTCCTTTCAGTTCACTGATATCTTGATATGGAGGACTATAACAGGAGCTAAAAATAAAATGTATAGTTACTTATTTGAACCAGCTGAACTTTTGTCATGTAACTAATACAGGGGGAAAAAAATGTATATTGCATTCAGATGACATTTGATGGAAAGCAATACCAAATTTAAAACCCCTTATATTCACCCATAGCAAAATAATATATTATGTACTTAACCCAATGATTACTGTCTTGGACAGTCATAGAAAAACATCACGACTATTAATTCTGGATAAAGATAACAAACATCACTCTTACTGAAAGGATAAAATAAACTACAGCACTGTATATAAGTATCAAGTAATGACTAAGTCTTAACCGGCTTTGTTAAGTATTGAGATGCTCGTAAATCCTTTTGCAAATCACTTTGATTTGGATACAGGAATTAAATTATTCTTTTTTGAAAACAGAATTTTCCAACTTTGCCTGGAGACTAGGGGGACAAAAGAGACATATGAAATCAAAGCCTTAGCAAATTCAGGTTACTATTAAATTTCATGCTTATTTCTTAATAAATAATCTCTCCAGTCGTCTTAAAATTTCATCCTCAATGTCTTTGGCATTGTAGAAGTTAGTAAAACTTTTAAAGTATAAGGAAATGTAGGGCACTGCCCTGTAGAGCTGCTTTCATTTTGCTGCAAAGCTATTTCACTTTTTTTTTTAAACTTTACCCCAATATCTTAGACTGTTCTGCAAGAACAAGATCCCAGAAGATGTTTTCATATTGCTCCTTGGCAGTCTTTTCAACAGTCAAGTTATTCATCCCGCAATGGATTACAACTATCTTGCAGTTATTGTTCTTTTTCGCACTTTTTTGTTCTTTTTTCATGGTGAGACTCTAAGGAAAGGAGGAGAAGAATAAAATATGCTAAAACAGTATTTGAATATGTCAGAAAGAGTAATGTAAAGTGCCAAATGTGCTGGGGCAACTATGGAAAAACATCCACATGCAGTCGAACAGAATTTTGGGACAGACTTCAAATACAAGCCAAGCTCTACCCCAAACTCAAGTTTTCCTGGCAGAAGCAGCAACATCATATATAAAGATGAGCCAGAGCATAAGCTATCACATAAACAGAATTAATGATCCAGACTCAGATGGAAGCAATCCAAGTTCAAATTTCATTAAGACCCAAAGTAAGGTGATAGAAAAGACACACCACAGGAAATTTAACGGTACTGTTTGCATAGCAATGTGTTACTTATCATTACCATAGGATTCAGAACGTACCTCTTGGGAAATGTCCATTATTGCCACAGATATAACATAAATTTGAAGACATTAAAGATCACCTCCCCTTCCAGACCTGATCTTGAGGGTTTTATAAAATTTTATTCTGAAGAAGATGACCTTAAGACATTCTCTTATTGGAAAGGCGCTATGTAGGAAAGCACGTATGCAGGAAGCAGGGCATAATCTAAGAATTTGGGTGTACAGCTGCAAATACAAATCTCACCAATAAAAGTCTGAACGAGACAGTTTCAACCAAACTTGATTTATGTACAGATCCTTATATTTCTCAAAAGAATAATAATCAAGCCTACTTTAAGTGTCAAGCTGCCACTTAAGAACACCACAGGAAAACAAGCTGAGGGAAAAATATGTTGTCCTTCCCAAACTAAATATTGTTTTCTTCCTGACATAACTGCACAAAAAGAACGAAGGTTGCCTCTGGTTTGACACTGACTGACATGTTTGCAGTTGGGAGTAAAAGTCTTACTTATTCTCCGTTTGTGCTCTTCTTCCATACCCCTTAAACTTCTGGCAACTAACTGTAGTTTGCCTTCAAATTCTTTGTACTCTGCAATTCCTTGGGGGGGAAAAAAAAAATCGGTGTGAGGGGAAAAAGGAATGGCATTCAATCAGCACCTATCACCTTCTTTAAATTCCCCACCTCAGCCTGCAAGTAACGCAAAGGCCTAGCTCTGTTTCTTGCCTTGTTGTCTTCCATCACATCGTGCTTCGTCCCGCTGGTTTTGTCCCTTTCACATCGTGCCTTCGTTCAGTTCCTCTCCCCAGCTCTTAGGGTGGCACAAGCTCCTGCTCCCCATTAATCAGAATCCTAGCTTTCTCTCCTGAAAAACTTGCTCCAAATAGCTGTTCTCCTGGAGCAATATTTTCCTGTAACTTGACACTGACTTTCTCCCGCTCACACAGAAAGTTGCTGAAATCTCCTGCATCTTTCTAAGCAATTTTGACTCTCTTTTAGCCTGGAGGCTTCCCAGAGTAAATACCTCTGTTCATGTTTCATTTATTACTAATCTTCTTATACTTAAATCATGAATTATCTAGAAGTTTTTCACTCCCACATGCTACAATGTCTATAGGTAGACTATTTGTCTATTTGCCAGTAAAATAAAAATGCATTTAAAAATGCTTGGTTAGCAGACAAAATTGAAATGTCTAGATTTAGAACTTGTCTTTTCTTTGCTCTATGCGCGTAGACAGCAGTGGCTACCAAACAGCAGTGAACAGCACTGACCGTAAAGCACTGTGCTTTAGACTGGCCAGAGAAATTTTTTCACTCATCATTTAGCTCTTTCTCAAGTGGAAGAAATCAGTATAACTGGCAGTAACATTTCAGATAAAACAAAAAGCAAATAAAAGCACTCCGTGTGTATTTACATAGGTGTATATATATGTATATATATATAAGGGTAAATGGGTAAGAGGTATCCAGGTACACTAACTGTTCAGTTGTTACTTCTTAAACGCATCGAAGCAGCAGAGGCAGTAATAGTTAAGGGTGGTTTTGAGAGTTAATATGGAAATTCAGTCAGCTGGTTCTGTAATTACCGAGGGTGCTAGCTGCCTTCTAAGAAGTCCTTTAAAGAACTGTTTGGAAAACAGTTAAGCCTTTTCCATTTTAAGAAAAGTTGGGTCGATGGCACATCATTTCTTACAGTGTCACTTTGATAACTAATGGAAAAACATTTTTTAAATAAGAAGGAGAAATTTCAGAATGCAGATGTTTTTTCACAAGGAAGTGTTTAACAAAGTAGTTATGAAATAAATTCAAAAATAAAAACAGCTCTTAAACTATTCTAATACAAAATAAAAATGTTAAAATCCAAAAAGAAACATTGTAAATTGTCAAAACATTTCAAATTACTTTGAAAAAAAGCTTTAAAGCTTTCTCTTCATTACATAATCCAAGATTATGTCTATTATGTCTTTTCCCTTTGCAAATAATTTTATTCTCCCTTACAAAGTTAGCTCTGTCTTGCCATTCACCGGGGTATCACTTCTACAGGACAAAGGAGAAGAAAAGATAAAAGTGCATCTCTCAAACACATCAAATCCAAACCTCAGGATATGCAGGCTAATGCTGTTGTGCAGTACCTTGGGTGCCTTATTACAATATTATCCAATAATACATGCACACAGGAACTTAACAGAGAAACAGGACGCTGTGCTTGCACCTGGTTAGCATACTCCAATGAGTGCTAACAGTCGCACAAGCAACAACAAGCTGTAGGGAGTTTGAGCAAGCCCCAGTGGAAAGCATATAGTACTATGGAGAAAGCATGGCAAAAAAATCACCATCATCACCTTCATCACTCGTCACCTTCATTATTTCCACCTGCTGTACTGGAGAGTGCCTCCAGAGGCTGACCACAGGGGAGAGTTTTCCCTTTCCCTTCTCCCTCTCCGTCTGCTTTGCTTTAATCCTACCCCAAAACTACCTCTCACTGTTCCAAAAATGCCATCAGCTACAGAACCCGCTATGAAATCTTGTCTCATGTGAACCTGCCTCAATATCCTTTGTGCAACATTAAAATTGACAAATAGATACTATAGTCTTTATTTGGTTTGGGCATTTTATTTTGGGTGGGTTTTATCAGCCTAATCCAAAATAAGACAGTAATAATGGCTATGTGTGATTGCTTTACCTGTCTGCACATAAGTTGAATATAAGCTCAAATATTTTCAGTGTCATGTGGCTTCCAAGCAGTAGGAGGCTTCTTTTAGCTGCCCCCTGCCACCTGCTAGCTGCTGTGACAATCTTTTTGATATGTTTCTGGTTTCCTTATGATAACAGAAGAAGCTGAGCCTACCCTAAGGCACAAGCCTGCCTTTGAAGCAGCAATCTGTGCTGGAGTCCATCCATCCATCCATCCACACACACGCTCCAGTACATTAGTGACTGCTGATGTAAAAGCGTTATGTAATAAGATCAGTTCCCTTTTTCCTAATAAGGTCTACTTTATATAGCATTAAACAATATTTAATGATTAATTAACCCACAAGAAATTTCAATTTCAGGAGTGGGGTGAGGGAGTCTTTTTTTTCTTTTGCTGTCCAGCATTGTTGAGTTGCAGCTGTCACTGTTGTAACATCTGTGGTCTGTGCATCATGTGGCATGCCTAAAAATCTTCAGTTAACAGAAAGGGTAACATTTCAAAACTGCTGAGTTGAGCTGATGCACTAATAATAGAATGAGCTTTGGATTTGTTTTGGTGCCAGATATTTCTCTAAACCATCTAAGTGAAATCCGTGACATAAAAAAAATGAAGATGCCAGTCAAGAGCGTAGGAAGCAGGCATGACTGACCACTATATTCAGCATAGACATGCTGATTATCGTGCCGCCTTTGTCTGGTTTTGCTACTACTTTATAGTCTGCTACTGATACCCTGATATGGTCCAGCTTTCATAAACATCTCCAGACCTTTACACTACCTGTTGGGTGTAATATTGCTAGGCTGTTATGACCATAACAGCTGTTTACTCATTCTTTATTCTTAATATATCA
This sequence comes from Phaethon lepturus, assembly GCF_000687285.1. Lineage (NCBI taxonomy): Eukaryota > Metazoa > Chordata > Aves > Phaethontiformes > Phaethontidae > Phaethon > Phaethon lepturus. The sequence continues at coordinate 105,621 of NW_010511009.1, read as the reverse complement.
GAGTGAGAGAGGAACTCATATGTAAGCCAGGCTTATAGTTGCTTCCCGTTAAAAGAAAAAAAGGAAGCTGCATGTGAGCTTGACAAGAAAGCCAATGAAATAAAACTTTATGTTTTCTGTGGTTCAACTTCAATTCATTGTTCCAGTTTAGCTAGATCAGAATTAGAGAACTGTCCCATCTTTAAGTGCCAAACTTTCAAAATAGAATTCAAATCTCACCATAAAATGTTCATGAACAATGATGTCTCTTTACATTTCCTTGAATTTATTTTCTTACTTTGCTTTTACACCAGTCTTACTACTTTTGCACCTCACCCTCCCTTCCCTTAGATTTTAAACCCATGTAAAGATTTTTGTAATGTCTTGTATGGATTTCTGAAGAAATAGTGATGTGAGTTTTGATGCCATCTACTTGTTAGAATGGGAAATGCACTAAATAATAAAGCATGAGTAGACAAAGTATAGAAAAAATATTTTAAAAGTTAAAGTAGAGAGTTTCCAGGAAAGCATGAGGGTCTGAAAATGGCAGTGTCGTTTTTATAAGAGGAAGTTACTATTTCCATCATTGCCTTAATTTCTAACATTTGTGCTGTTTCAAGCTTGTCATTTCTCAAGGACTTTGTATGCAAGCAGTAAAGAAATTTTATTCCTGTATCAAAACATCATAAGCTAGGAACAAACATTCAAATATTTGCTGACTTACTGGTTGCAACTTCAGTCTCTGCTACTGCTTGCTACACAGTCCACATTTCCAGTATTCTTCATTATGCATTGATCAATGCACTGAATTGTGCAACAGTTCACACACAAACTAATTTTGCATTTAAATTACAGAACAGAAAGAAATTTGCCTGGTAGCTGAATAACTAGCATTCATAAAACATTTGTGATCCACAGGCATTTTCACAGGCTTCACATTGATGACTGATACTATGCAAGTAATAACAATACAAACCAAGAAAGCAAGACAACAGTGAATTACAGGTTTATTTTGCCATAATTTAGCTTACTCAGTGTTGAAGTTTTCCATATAGGCAAATTCTGAGCAGGCAGAAGCCTAAACACTGGTAGCAAATTTACACTGTTCATTTCAAACAGCTATTTTGATGATTGTTTTCATCTTTATGGCCATTTAATTTCTTATGCATCTACTCCAAAAAGTCAAACTAACCTTTACATTTTGTAACTACTGAAAATTTAAGCACAAACCAAATACAAATGCCAAACACATTAATAAACCCACCTAACAAAGAAGTGACTCCAGAGATAAGCAACAGCTTCTCCTGAGTTAGAACTTTCTTTGCTTTTTCTTTCAAATGACAAGGGTTTTAACATCTCTTAGAATTTCAACTAACACTTTCCTTGTATAAAACCTATGATCACATTTACTACTACTGCTAATACTACTGAAACCAATATTGAACCAACCTAGTATATACTCATTTTTGGGTTCTCAAAAAATGGCTATGTAAGCAGACCTTATACCAGAGCGTCAAAAAGGAAGATACAAATGAATAAGTATATGAAAAATTAAGATTATATTCTTCCAACTTTTTTTTCTCTTATCAAACTCTATTTTTGTCATAAATACATGATTGTGAATTAAATATGACATCTAAAGCCATAAGAGCTTCCATTCCTCTTTTCTGGCAAACCCACAGATTTTGTTCTCTAAGTGAAAGATCCCTTTAACTACTGTAGATTTTGGATCCGTTCCTGTGCATTTGAACGACCTGCTTCTTTGTCTGGAAAAATATAGCCTCTGAATTTCAGGCAAAAGTTATTTGATTTCAATGCAGCAGTGAAGCTAAACAGGCAGCAGTGTCACTAGCTATGAGCAATGCCCTTTTTCATCAAAAAGAAGTGTAGTAGAAAAGTTGAGCCACCATAAAAATCAGACATAAAATACATTACAGAATGGCACCTAATTTTTGCTACTTTAAGGTTTGTGATTTTATGTACTGCTTACTCATTATTCCTAGTATGTTTTTAAGTACGTTAGACTAACTCAATCAGGAATGGTTCCAGCTTACTGATAAGACATCCATAAAAATTCATTAAGAAATAAATCGGTATATCTGTGTGTAATATCTTCCTGATTCATTAGGGTGATTAGATGTTAAAAAGACAATGATAACCATTAAAGTGAAAAGTGTAACATTAGTCCATATCTCTACAGTCTGAGGAAAATTTTAATAGTCAGCTACGGACTAATAAACTGTATTTCCCCGCCATTTACTCCCATGCTTGCTAAAACATATATGACCAGCAAAGGCTGACATTCCTTGTTTTAACAGTACTCCAACTCCTAAAATTAAGCCTTAAGAGTATTCCAAAGAAAATAAAAGTCTTAGGCCAGTGTTGTGGTTTAACCCCAGCTGGCAACTAAGCACCACGCAGCCACTCATTCACTCCACCCGGTGAGATGAGGGACAGAACCAGAAAGGTAAATTGAGACAACTCGTGGGTTGAGATAAAAGCCGCGCGCACAAGCACAGCAAAACAAGGAATTCATTCACCACTTCCCATGGGCAGGTGTTCAGCCATGTCCAGGGAAGCAGGGCTCCATCATGTGTAACGGTTACTTGGGAAGACAAACGCCACCACTCTGAACGTCCCCCGCTTCATCCTTCTTCCCCCAGCTTTTATTGCTGAGCATGACGTCGTATGGTTTGGAATATCCCTTTGGTCAGTTGGGGTCAGCTGTCCCGGCTGTGTCCCCTCCCAACTTCTTGTGCATCCCCAGTCTGCTTGCCAGTGGGGTGGGGTAAGAAGCAGAAAGGCCTTGACCCTGCGTAAGCACTGCTCAGCAATAACGAAAACACCTTTATATTATCAACACTGTTTTCAGCACAAATCTATAACATAGCCTCATACCAGCTACAGTGAAGAAAAGTAACTGTAGCACAGCCAGGAACAGATTTCACCTCTGTGTTGGTAAAAGAGGTCACCAGCCACTATTTGGGCGTTATTACTATGCACAACTCTAATGGAAGGTGATCCTGTGAGAGGTCCGGCATCTTTTCAGGAAAATCTGATTAGTTTAACTTCAAAATGCTTTCACTGGGATTTAATGAATTTGCTTCTAACTGATCTGATATGATCCTCTCCTTCAAAGGACCTCTGGAACAGTAACCTCTGGCATGTAGAAGCACTCTATATTCTTAAGAGGTTTTTTAGGCCTTAAGATGTTAGATAGTGTAGGACTGACCTAAGAATAGACAGACATAAGTGTTTTAATCAACACGACTAATGGAGCTCTAAGTAACATGGGTCCAATTTTGACAGTCGTTATGCTAAGCTGGGCTAACAAGAATAACCTACTCTGTAAAAAGCACTGGAAATAAAATATATCAGAGTGTTACATGAGCCCTGATTATTTAATAACAGTATTAGAAAAACTAGCTTAACTGCAGATAGGTGTTTCTGTTTCTGTTCATTACACAAAGAAATAGTTAGTTTAAATAGGTGAAAAAAAAATAAAACAGGAACTGCAGACCATGATGGTGTTTCTCCTGTACTGTGCATGTGTTCACATGGAAGTACCTGTTTGAAGAAACACAGAAACATCTCTAAAATGTAGGTAGTTGAGAAAGATTTTTTTCTCAAAGATGAGCCAATTGTTAGTGACTTGTGATGTATTTTTTAAAAGGCAGCTATATAAAAAAACAGTCATTTCCAAACAGAATATCAGTCTACCATCTAAAAAATTCAGTTTCTGAAGCTTCCATTATAAATGAGGGGTTTTGTTTGTTGTTTGTTTTTTTGTGAGATTTAAATGTGTCGGTGTCAAGCAGCGCATAAACATTTCATGGACACCATTTAACACAATGAGCAGTTTTGCTCTTTATAAACATGGGTGTTTCTTCCATTTCTCTCCAGCATTTCTCCTGAAGAGAGTTAAGTTAAAATCAGTTAAAAGCTGATATCAAAACATCATCAGGTTCATCAGATGTTGCAATATGAGTGATCAAAGAGGAGAACGTTTGTTTTATTGATAAAGCTTCAAACAGGGACTATCTTTAAGCATTTGATAAAATTCTATTCACACAGGACTTTTGCAGAAAATGTCATGCAATAAGATCGGTTCATTTTTAAAAGTCTGATTAAAGACATCAGAAAGAAATGACCTGAGGGTAGGAAGAGCAGTTAATGGATGTTTCTTGTCAGAAGTTGTGAAATGTGTTTTACCAAAGGGATTAAACATATCCATTGAATCCATCATGTCATACAAACATTCATTATTTGCCAGTTCAGCCTATGAGAAGGAGAAATATTTCCCCATTTCTCATCGTTCTGAAGCGGCTATACCTATGCTGACACACAATCAGGAGTCACTCTAAATTAGGAGAGGTCAGTTTTATGTATCCCTAAAGCCAGTAGGTTAGCCTCCTCTTTGCTCACCTCCAGCCTTCCTAGGAAACCTCTCAGACTTCCTTGTTACCCCAGCAAGGAAAACAGGATGAAGAGCCCTTCTTGGTGATGAGGTTCTGTAGTCACCTGCTGCATGTGCCTGCCGTGCTATGCCAGGAGCCTGGAAGATGACTTGGTCCTCTGACCAAGGAAAACACTAAACCACTTGGTATTCATGACTTGTCTTATCACGAGGACTTCAAATAGAGGGTTGGGTTTGCTACTATCACATTTTGAACGAAAAAAACTACTTAAGGGTTACTTCCAAAAAACACTTCAGGTCTGTGTATTTAAACACGGATAGCTCCTCACTTGAAGTCCCGAGTCACTTGCTTACGCTCATGAGTAAGTTTTGGATACTATGTAAACAATTGTATTGTCATATTGGCTGCCCCTCTTAATCTGTCAGGCTTTTGGGTTCACCGTGAGATGTTTTCCTCTGCTTGCACATAGTGTAGAATGCCTGGCTGGGTTCTGGGTTGAATTGCAGGAGGCAGAGGCTTGAGTGCTTCCCATCCTAATATTGTTGCTATAAATTAACACCAGTTTCTTCATTCGACTCCAAGAGCTTTTAGTGGTTGCCTAACAAAACAGGACTACCCTCAGAAGTGGCAGGATGGGGAGCCGCTCAGAAAATAGCTTGCAATGAAGCAAGAGGACCTGTAAAGGACCTCATGGGGCTCCTGGCTTCTCCCACTGCAAGCAGTGAGATATGAGAACGGTGGAGGCCAAGCTCAGATATCCATTGTGGGATGGCAAAGCAGCACTGAGCACTGTGTGTTTCATCGCTGTTGAGGTTCTCAAGACAATTCTGGATAAATATGATCTCATTTAAAGCTAAAGCAGAAATGGAAATTCTGCAAAATGAAAACACCAAAGTGATAATAATCTGAGTCTCATGAGGAAACTTCATGTTTAATTTTATGTATGATATGGAAACTAAGTTTATTACCGGAGATCTATTAATCTTTCTGTGAGATTTGTTAATATTTTTGCAATACCCAGTGGACAATGATAAATCATTGCAATTAAGATTAGGCTAAATTAATCTTGTGGCTTCATTTTATGTCTGTTCTCCCTCACTTGGTTTTGATGATCAGCTTTTAAATTTGGGGTGATGGCAGCGAATAGGTAATGTCATAGCACAGCTAGAAATCCTGTATAATTGCATATTGCTTTTAACGTCATTTGCAAAGTGTGAATTCACTATGTTTGATTTCTGCTGCCCCCTCCTTATGGAGTCAGCCTCTCTTGCTGACTGATTCATCCCAAAAGCTACCTGCAGGCATAGCAGAGACTCCTAAAACTTCAGGACACTGAATTACAACTGATCTCTAGGAATCACCAGCATCCAAGGAACACTAACCAACAGCCAGTAATTCAGGGAGAGTTGATCATCCATACTGGCCACGGTGTTACTCCTGAATGTCTCTAGTCCCTTCCAGGGACTGGATTCATGCAGTCACATCCCCTCCTAGAGTTCAAATCAACATTGAGGCTTTGCAGCCAGTAGCAATGCTAACTTCAGTCTACAGCTGATTAAAGGATATCATGACGAGGTAACCTGCCCAAAGACCTGAATACAAATCTTCTAACTGGCGCCTTGTATATTGAAATGTGTATTTTCTTACAGTTTTTAGACTGCTGGCTTTCCTCTCCAGCATGTTCATGGACCTTCAGAAGTGTCACTGACACTTCAGAGACACTCCCAGAATTTTGTGAAAGTCTGCTTATCTGTTTATGCATTGATTGTTTTTTTATGACCTACAGAAAGCCATGGCAGTTTATCAGCCATGATCTGTCCGCTTACCAGGTCCCACTAACAGTTTGACAAGTATAAGAATTAGGCATTGTCCTTTTCAAACCTGCCCTGTAACATTTCTTTAGTTAAAAAGCCTGTTTCTTATTTGCTTGTAGGGTATTGAAAAAAAAATACAATGAAGGAAACCCTGGGTTTGTTTTGCCTGTTGTTGTAACACATATGCAAAAGTTCTCCAGGTTTGCAAAGGCTGACATTGGCAAGTCATCTCCTGACAGAGTTCTCAAGACAGCTTGTTTCACCTGAGAATAAAAATCAAAAAACAGCCTCTGTCCATTTCCTTATTTTGCATCTATTTTTCCTATTCATTTTTTTTTGTATTGCACCTTCTTAATAATTCCAAGTAGTAGATACATATCAGCAAAGAATATATATCACTGGGAATTACAAGCAAATATTCCCAAGCAACATTACAGTTGAAAAATAGTCCAAGGTAAGAATAATACATTACATATCTGGAACACATTATTTGTGATCCATTTTCTTTGCAATACACCATAATTTGTTTATATATAATAACACCTGCTGGTTGATATATAACACTCCCAAGCTAGAAAGAATTTTACAACCCAAACAGTATTAAACTTAAAACAAAAAGAAAAGAAAAAATCAAGCAAATTGGTCTTGCTCAAAGTCCATTACCACCAAATCCTTCCTGTCTTGATGGTTAGAAACAAAACACTCTCTCCAAATCTCTCCTCAGTGAACTCTTTAGTGAACTTTCAATACATATAGTGTCAAAATCTTGCACACCTATTGCTCATGTTTGGATGTGGATGTTACACATCTACAGAGCAATAAGAACTATAAATGAGTTTTAGAAAAGGCTGGCAACGTAAATCCTGAAAAAGCAAACTTGGGCATAAAATGACATGAAAATGTGAGAGGGTTTTTTTCAGATTTTGAAGTATTTCAGCAGGCAGCCCAAAACCAAGTGGTGTGGAAGGGCAAAATTGATGAGTGGTTGTGCATATGTTACAGCCTTTTGAAGACAGAATATAATAAATGAGTAATAACATGGCCCATAATACATGGACCAGCGTATGATTTTGTAGCTTCTGGTGTGTGTGACATGGTTTAGCCCCAGCCGGCAGCTAAGCACCACGCAGCCGCTCACTCCGCCTCCCCCAGCGGGACAGGGGAGAGAATTGGGAAAAAACTCATGGGTTGAGATAAAAACAGTTGACTAGGACAGCAAGAGAGAAGGAAACAGCAATGATAACAGCAATAACAATAACGACAAAGGAATGTACAAGAACAAGTGATGCCCAATACAGCCATTGCTCACCACCCCGTGATCGACAGCCCGTCCCCGAGCAGCAATTCCCGCCCCCCAGCCAACTCCAGTTTATGTACTGGGCATGACATCGTATGGTATGGAATATCCCTTTGGCCAGCCTGGGTCAGCTGTCCTGGCTGTGTCCCCCCCCAGCTCCCCGGGCACCCCCAGCCTGCTCGCTGGCAGCCCCGCCCCAGAAGC
>NW_010511009.1:92791-97888 GCF_000687285.1 Phaethon lepturus | reverse complement strand
ATTATCAACAGTTTCTCATCCCAAATCCAAAACACAGCCTCACACTGGCTTCTGTGAAGAAAACCAGCTCTATCCTGGCTGAAACCAGGACAGTGTGTTTATGTGTGTGTATACATACACAGATTTTCTTCTATTTTACTTTTGCTCATACAGGCAATAGTATTTTGAGAGCTTATTAGTAGTGGGTTAAGTGCTTTTGCCTTCCTAAATGTCACAATTTGATATTTAATAAATGCCAAGAAATCTCACCAGATATCAAGTGTGCTGTTGGCTGACTTTGCACTGGCTCTTTACCACATAACCCTTACTCTGTGGTAGGTCTATCCTTGTCTAACCAACATGTCATCTATTTTTGATAAATTAAGAGAATAATTATAAAATGTCAGAAATGAATGACATGTCTAGACCACTCTGGTACTAACCAATGGGTTACTACTTTACTGAAAAATGGTCTACTGACTGAGAAAGCTTAAATTCTTGACTAAATCAGCTTGACTAAATCACTTAAAGACGAACTATCCTGAGATAGCTCTTGAAAGTTTTAGGGCTAACTTCTCAGTAATATGTGACTTAAATCTAAATCAAATTTCTGCATCGAACACTGATTATGTTGAAGTATAGGGCCTAAGGAACTAAACTTTGTCCATTAGTAGTCTTAATATTTGAACAAAAATGCAGTAGGAGATCTCAGGTATGCTCTTGTTAAAAAAAAGAACAACTGGGTGCCAATACAGGCAATATTATGGGAATGCCCAATTTAAATGAGTAGAATTTGATTTTCATTTCATTTCATTTTCATTAACTGGAAGCTTTGGTCTTGCCTAGTAGAATAATAAAGTACCAGAGACTGGACAGATTACTCATGGAAAGGCTATTAGTATTTACACTTTTGAAGAACCTCTTCCTGATCTTTAGGCTAGTAGCTTATACCAGCAAAACCTGAAAAATGAGTAATTTGGCTCACAGCTATCTGTGCAACCACAACAAACTTTAATGTTTACAGTTTATCAGTTTATGTGGTTATATGCTATAGTTATAAAGACTTTTAAGAGTTGACAAGAGTTCATTTTTTCAAAATCAGGAAACAATTTTGTAATTTTTTTTTAAATTATTGCTTCTCCCAATAATAATGAAAAAGCAAATCTAGTAAATATTAGATAACATTTTAGTATATCATAGGCTTTGATTTGGTTTATTCTGCTAGAAATCTAAAAGAAATACAAAGCCTAAGAAATGAAAAAGAGATTGATTAACCAGTATGCTTTATTTATTATTGAGCAAGAAGCCATTTTCATTTGCATCTTTGCTAGAAAAAGGGATGTATTTGCTTAGAGTACTCCAAGGAAATCTCAGCTCATTCAAGGTGATTACATTTATATTTGTTTAAATTATGTGAACATTAAAAATGCTGTTTTACGTGCCAGTTTTGTAAAATAACATGTAACAGATGCTTGAGAATTTATTTTTCTGTTTATTTGAAGGAAACAAGTATATTTTTATTTCATGTATTTACAAGAATGCACAAACACAGGAGGTGTATTCTATGACTGTTTCCTCATACATTTCTCAAGTTGCCTAGGTTACATCTGGGCTGCAAGGATGATTTTTTCTTTTCTTTTAATTGCTACTTTTGTTACACTAGGGACAAGATTCCTGATAGCCAGTCTTGGGCTGGAACTTGCAGTCAGAAGGTTTTGGATTTTTTCCATGTCTTCTCTGAGGACTTTCTCACTGAATGTGCTCTTGTATTAGAGTTCATATTCAAAGTTTGGTGGGGCACTTTCCATTTTGACCACTTACATGTGTCAAATATTAATGCCGGTCAAGTACTGGAGATAGAATCACTTACAACCAGATAGGAGTTTCCACAGTTAGAATCTTTGCCAGCAATTGTGATCCATATTTTTCTATCTAATATCATTGGGACAACTCTTCCTTCCTTGGCTATGGTTTCTTACTTCGAGGGACATGTATTAGCATTACATCTCTTCTGCATAGCTTAGCTGTAGCTGTATCTCCTCATTTATATTTATTACCTGCTTTATTTATATAAAGTGAAGTACTGTGTTCATGGTGTCCCCTCCTAGAATACTAATTGCTTCCTATGTTTTAGGCACTTATGCTTTTTGAGTATCTAACTTAAAATAACTAAGAAGAAAGCGGGGAGGGGGGTATTTGCTTGCTGTTTCATCATTTATAAGGGGGATGCTCTGTGTTGAGCTGACGCAGAGTAAGATCATTCACACTCCAAGGTGACTCTTCCTTCAATGGAGACAGAAAAAAAGCCAGAAAAGGAAAAGACCCCGAAAATCTTCTCCTGGGGTCTGTGGACATTGATTAACCCAATGCCAGAGAGTCATAATTTATGATAATCTGAGCACAAACAGAAGGTGATCTATGAATCTCATGCTATCTTCCTCATTCTTCTTCATTATTAATGGAAATGATATTAACCTCTCCCATCAACAGGCTTAAATCTTACCAGCTATACACCTATACCACTGCAAGTTGTAATAACTTTTCTCTTATTCCCACTTCAGATAAGCATTTCTCATTAATTTTTAAATTCTGCTTCATTCTACCAGTGAAATTAACATTTATATAGCTGACCCACATTTTTGATACATTCTAAAACTACGCAGTCAAGGAATAACAATCCAGAAACTTTATTTTATGCCACTAAAAATTTAACCAACCAAATAAAAGTTCATTTCAATGAGTGCTCCTTTCTTTACTTTGCTTAAAGAAACTTTGCACTGCTTTCCTCCTACCCTCCCTAGTGAAAATCGATTAATTTGGAAGTATACCCTCCAATAGAGGCTATTGGAGCTAGGAGACCTTGTTCCATGATTAATAATTCTGTGTGAGAATTTTTTTTGCCCCAACAGGTTCCTATCACACAGAATAAAGAGCCCTTGTTTAAGTGCATCCAGACTGGTTACTTACATATGGTATAGAAAGAGAGTAGAACTGACTTCAAAGGCAACCCCTTCTCAACTTTCCTAGGTTTGGATGACTAGGGAATAGGGGTGGCATATCACTACTAGATTACAAGGAAAGGTATACTAGATGCCGTCTAATGACTTTGTACTGATATATGCTGATTCACTGTGAGAGTTTTAACTTCATGAGTTGGCAAAATTTGAAATTATAAGGAATAATATCAGAAGCTACTTTTCAAAATGCATCTGTAATCATTGCGCTTCCTCACATGGGGTTTTCTTTCTAACCTCTCCACAGACTGGTAGACTATACGCCCATACTGGTCGTAGTAATTTACTCTTTATATTTCAGCATTACATGCAGCCTTTAAGTAATACTCTTGTGTATTAATTCTGCTCCACAGACTGTACCTTGACCCCAGATCTCCGACACAGGAGGACCAAGAAAAGGAATTCTTTCCGACATGGAACAACTTGAACTACAAGATGAATAGGGGAATTCCATGCTATTTTTTCCTTGCACCAGAGCCTTCCTGATGTTTTCTATGGAGAGGATCTGTGTGAAACAGTATCTCCCTTTCACTCTCCCTTTATATCACATAATCATCTTTTTCAAGGTCAAAAGTGATGTTGGATTCCCTGGATGAGTTTCCCTTCCTCCTTTGGGAGAAGTACTGCAACAGTCTGGGCTGAAGTAGCTTTGTGGCTACTGGTGCTGCAATGAGAATGGACTCCGGTGGTGGTGGGATGGATGCAGAACGGATGTTACCAAAGGCAGCAAGCTGTCATGAGACAGCAGCCAGAGACGCCTTTCTTGCTATGTTGATGGTAGGCTGACAATGAATGAATGATGTGGACACAAGCTGTCAAGAGGGGTGCACATAGACAGGGTACTCATTAAATAAAGTAATGGTGATACTGATAGCACCCTACAGTGAGTCATCATATAGATAAATGACCAGATATGGGGGTTGACAGATGGTGAATGATGCTCATGTAATCGAAAAGTACATTTGAAGCCTGCTGAGAATGTTCCAGCAGCAATTTTATGATTTCATTCAGTTTTGAGGAACAATGAATGATTGGGGTTTTTCATAAATTTCACATTTGCTTTTGCATTTTTCACATGGATATTATAGATGTCACTGTGTGTAATTTGCAGTTGTTACTTCTTTCTAAAATAATTTTCATATTCTGTAAAGGGAACTATCAAATGCTTTTTTTTTGAAATTTCATCACTACATTCTGTGAAAATATAAATCTTTGCAATGACCATAGTTCTAACCATAACATCAAAATAAATTAAAACAAATTTAAATTAATGCTGCAATTCTCAAAAGATAATTCATTGGCTGTTTCCTCCAAACATTCCGTCAACCATTTAAAAAATAAAGCCAGCAGAGCCAGAGCATTTACTAATCAACAACAAGAGAAATTATACTATCCATTTGGCTTAGGGCAGTTGAACAAATCAATATCACTTTATCAAAGATGCTTGGATCTAACTGCCTTCTAGATTAAATGTATTATAAACATCAAAATGTTTGCTTAAATAAACTCTTAAAATTATACTTCAGCTTTTTCCCTAGGAAATTATTTATGCAATTACAGTATGCAAGTAAAAATGCATATTAGGGAATCAGAAGGGATTTGATGTGAACAAAGAAACAGAAAATGGCTCATAATATTTGAGGTTGATGGAGGACTTTTTTAAAAGAAATTATCAATGTGTTTTCAATATATGAGCAGGGAAAGAGAATCTAGCATTCAGCTTGTAATGGAGGGCTTACACAAAGGTAATGCAGTGACCAGGGTCAGAATAACTTACTGAGAGTTGTTTTCACTTTGGTAGTTTGCATTTTTTGGTAACGATCATGTCTCATTTATTCTTGGATCTTTGGTCTATGCAGACCTGATCTACCTGCCAAGAGCCTTTCTATTGCTTTACATGAGTTTTGGAACTACTCTGTTTATGCCCTTTCTCATTCAGCAGCAAAAATGTCCCCGAAATAGCTCAGAACTGGCGCTCTTCCTCTTCCCAATTCACTTATTTACACAGTGTTTTTCTCATGAATAGCTTAGCATGCTCAAAACCTATGGGTGGTTTTTGTAAAACTGGTTTAGAAAACATCTGACTTTAACATGTAAATGAAAA
>NW_010511009.1:63802-92747 GCF_000687285.1 Phaethon lepturus | reverse complement strand
CTCTTTCTACTGTTGAGTGTATCTGTCCATCTTTGTCTAGTGAGAGGTGAATTTTGTTGTCTCCAGGATTTATTTATTTACTGTACCTTCTTGTGAATTTCCATATAATGTTGCATTAATCTCACAGGCCAGACTTCACTAAGGATGGAATAACTACAGAATCAGAATCAGCACTCTAAACTGTATTTTTTTCCAAAACCACTGAATTAGGAGTATAGTCAACTGAGGGTCAGGTCATGGTAAAAGAGGTCAGGACTTTCCTCCTTGTGAGAAAAGGAGAAGAAAGCAGAAATTTAAATTTAAAAAAAAGTTTAAGCCATATAATACAATAGGAAAGCAGTAGGAAAACACATTTTAAAATCATTATGATTTTCATGGTGTTGTTTTGATCAGACTGAGTGGAATGCAGTGACAAAGATAAACAAGAATAGAAATCCCAACACAAAATGCTTTATATAGGGCAGATCAAGCTTCCAGCAGATATCCAAAGGGCATATCTGATTTATAATCCGAGTTCTATACCTTGTCAAGCAGAAAAATATGATTCAATTGAATTATACTGTTGGAAACTGAGTAAAAAATGGATGCGGTGATGTATTAGCAGGCATCTGATACAAAGAATAAACGTCCACATGTGTAGCCGTTCAGAGAGTATTCACACATTTCTGTTCATGAATCTGAGAAGCACAGTATATGGAAATGCATAGGGATACAGTTGAGCTGATGAGAGAAACCCATTCATCATCAGATAAGCAAGTGCACCAAAGGAGTTACTTGAAACAGTTATTGATATTTGAAGTGTCTGCTTACTTGCCTCAGTCACATCATGCTGATTTCTTCTCTGAGATGAAATGACAACAGTTTTAGGAATGAAAAAAAAAATTGAATAACAGCAAATATCAGAGAGGACAATATATTCTCTACACATTTCTGGTGAGCAGTGATTTATGGTTGATAATTCATTAACATACATGAATATTTCGTGATTTGCCAATATCTGTCCAAATGGTCATAAATCATAGAATCATGGAATGGTTTGGGTTGGAAGGATCCTTAAAGATCATCTAGTTCCAACCGCCCTGCCATGGGCAGGGACACCTTCCACAAGACCAGGTCGCTCAAATCCCCATCCAACCTGGCCTTGAACACTTCCAGGGATGGGTCATCGACAGCTTCTCTGGGCAACCTGTTCCAGTGTCTCATCACTCTCATAGTGAAGAATTTCTTCCTTACATCTAATCTAAATTTACCTTTTCAGTTTAAATCCATTACCCTTTGTCCTATCACTACATGCCCTTGTAAAGTCCTTCTCTAGCTTTCTTGTAGGTCCCTTTCAGGTACTGGAAATACTTTCAGGCTGCTATAAGGTCCCCCCAGAGCCTTGTCTTCTCCACTTGAACAACCCCAACTCTCTCAGCCTGTCTTCATAGGATAGGTGCTCCAGCCTTCTGATCATCTTCATGGCCCCCCTCTGGACTTGCTCCAACAGGTCCATGTCCTTACATTGTGAGCCCCAGCGCTGGATGCAGTACTCCAAGTGGCATCTCACCAGAGTGGAGTAGAGGAGCAGAATCGCCTCCCTTGACCTGCTGGTCATACTTCTTTTGATGCAGACCAAGATGCAGTTGGCTTTCTGGGCCACAAGCACATATTGTTGGGTCATGTTGAGCTTCTTATCAAACAACATGCTCAAGTCCTTCTCTTCAGGGCTTATATAACTGTACAAATTGTACTGAACCAAACTCACTGTTTCTTTTCTTGAAATCAGTAAAAAGATAGTGATTTGGTGAGTTTGTGGATTATTTCCTGCTACTCTATCAGCTGTGCTTCAGAAGAACAGTAAATGAAGAAAAGCAATGCAATACATAATGATGTGAATAATGAATGCACCTGGCTGGTGGATGACAAATGCAGATAAATGTAGACTAATGAGCTTGGATCGAAAAAAGATACAGTGTATAACTGCTAAAAGGAAAATTACATCAGGGCATTGACCTAAAAAGAGTTTTGGGAACTATTATAGACAAATCCTTAAACTTTGTAGTCCATTAGGTTGTTAAACTGAGAAATATAAATGAGATACTGGGATAAAGCTAAAAGTGCACAATATAAATCAAAGTATAAACCTATTTTAGTTAATGAAGTTTCATTCACAACACTAAATACACTAATTATCACTAAGATACCACATCCCATATCAACCACTAGGCAGGACAACTTTTAAAGATGGGGGGAAACATATTTATCAATCTGTATTTAGATCAAAGGGCAAGAGACTTAATATGAAGAGTGATGAGCACTTGGCAGCTTCCAAGTAAGTTCAGATGCCTAATCCTATACTCTGCACAGACAATGTACGCAAACATATTACGTTCCCCAATCATTCCAGGTAGAGATCCAGATCTCATGGTGAAATAGCTCAGTGCAGATTTAGAGTAATCAGCATGGCTACACTTTACATGAAACCACAGCAGATTTCTAGAGGTGGCTGTAGGCAAGGAAGACTGTTCAGATATTACTGTTACTATGCAATGTTGGTTTATGGCTGTTGCATATCACTTCAAAATGGTCTTCAACATAACTGCCCAACAGTGTTCTATGCTAGTTGTTTACATATGTATTTGTATGTATGTGTATGCACACACACAGTACATGCTATACTATATAAAAAATACATGCATACACTGTGGTATAAAACATTGGTGAGTTTAGAATAATGATTTTGCTGAAAGATGGGTTTTTTTCAATGTATATATTCATCAAATATTCTCAACAAACCATTTTCATAACAGCAATGTTTGTGAGCATAAACTACTGACATGTAACTGGCCTTTGATAGATTTTTACTCTAATGTTTTAATATCTTAGCCTTTCTTAAGAAAATGCATAACAAGTGAAGAAAATACGAGGATTTTGTTACGAGTAACTAAAAAGTGAATGTTACTTCTTTCTTATTTCACTCAATAAGGTCTTACAGTACAAAGCTGTCAGAACTTCGATAAATATTAGTAGTAAGAAAGAGAAATCAAAGTACTGTGAAGAGTGCCTTAAGTACCTCACAAAACAAAACCTTTCTCCCTAGCCTGGAGATCAGAGCACCTACAGGAAAGACAGTGAGGACTTTCAGACAGAAAAGATGAGATGGAGCAGGATATTGTCTAGAGGAAAATTACTATGCTAAAAACCAAAATAGATTTTAAATATTTCTATGTCATCATAAAAGTTTGCCAAATTGATAGAACTCCATTTACATCTGCATATAATCAATGTAAAAGTTGTGTGTATGTGTGTATACATATATATAGATGCATATCCTAAATTACCAGATAATATCCTCTAACACAGAATCAGCTTCAATTCCCATCCATGTATAGATGTCACACTATATTAATCACTGAGATTGAAAATAGCTATCATGTCCCTAATGGGACATCTGGCATAATAGACAGGCAAGCATATTTTCATTCAGTGAGGCCCCAGCAAATCACATCTGAAGCTTTGGATTTTGAAAGTACTTTTGTTTAAATGGAGCCCTTTCTGGTAATGATTATATGTTAAAACATAACAAAGGAGTGTCATTATAGTTCCAATAGGGAAGTGAAGTACACTATGTGGAAACATTAAAAGTATTCATCTCTAAATGTCACTCAACTATGAAACTCAACAATTGCGCAGGCTAGCCCAAATAGCAACATAGGGAGCAATACAAAATCCTCATATTGGACAGATTTTGAAAGGCAGCTGGGGTACACAAAACCACATTGCAACTATTGTCTGACTGTCACCATATAGTAACTGGAGAGCTCTGTGGAACAGAAAAAAAAATTAAAATATGATATATTTGTTCAAGTAACTATGAGTTCAGAAAAACCTGGATGGCAGGCTGTTCCTCCAAAATGTACATGTCTTTAAAAATCCACAATCACTCTGAGAAGAAGATAAAGCTTTATAAGGACATTTGCAGAAAATATTTGTGTAGTTACTTGTTGTGTATGATTTAACTGACGAAGAAAATTATTCATACACATTCTTGGCTTTACACTTGAATGAACCATCAATTGACTTCTATTGACTTCACTCATATAGCTGAAGTTAAGAATACGGAGGTATGCTTTCCTGGATTCTTTATTCAAGTCCTCCTCCTTATCATAAGCCTCTGTATGTCACTGCCATTTTTGAAATTGGATTAAAACGAGGCAACTAATGTAGCAAAGCAACAGTCTCATCAATATAGCTGCTATTATTATCAATGGAGAAATTATTTCTTCCATTTTTCATACAAGTGTCTCCTTGAGTAACAATATCGCATGATCATGCATTATTGAGATTTAATGTGAGTTTTGCTATTGATTTCGGCAGGGGAGGACTCATGGTGGGAAAGGAAAACAAAAAGGAGTGTTCCGTAGGTAGTGGACCAAATTCCATGCTGAAATCAATGAGATTATATGTAGTATAAAGCCAAGACAGAATTTAGACTGTATAATTTTGAGTAATTAGAAGTACCCAGGCTTGCACAGTATCAGTCTTCTATTGATTTTGTCATTGCGTTACGACATGTGTTTTAATAGCAATTATCTTTTCTGGCAGCTTTTTTTTTTCTCTCTCAGCATCTAAATTGTTGCTTCTTGATTAGTCAACAGGAAAAATCAATACTCTATGCATTGCACTTCCAAGCTTTAATTCAATTACCATCTGTGAACTAATCAAACATTGATCTAGCTGTGTCAGTAAGTAGAAGGCATTTTTGTTATACCACTATCTTTCTTTGTCATTAAAGGTTACATTTTAGTTCATTCACCACAAGTCTAAAACTTTACTGTAGCTGAAAAAAAAAAATCTCCTTTCAAGTTTAATTTCGTTTAATTAGAAACCATAAGACCTTTTACATTCTTTTACCTATTTTCTGTCATTCATACTTTGCTAGTGCAGGAGTATTTCCTACACAACAGTCCTAAGTGCTTTTTCCAGTGTGATTTTAATAGACTGAAACAATAAAAACAATTCCTTTTTCCTTGTTGTCACAAATTACCTTCCATCATTTCAATTCTATTGGCATAGAGTTCCTCCTCACTTAATAGCTGTTTTGTCCATCCAACTAAGGCAAAGGGTTCTAGGCGGTTTTTAATGAGTAAATCCTTAGTAAGGTTTATTTTTCCTTTTCCCTGATCTTCCCTGTCACTGATTACAGCAATTGTGCTTACTATATGTCTGTTGCTAAATGTCAAATAATTTTATCTTAAAAACAGCTACTCACAGTTTTGAGAAAAGGTGGGGTTAAACTCTTATTTGCTGTCTCTGTGGAAGCAGTTACCAACTGGTAACTCCACTGTTTTTATTACCTTTGCCCAGCCCTAGGGCTACCATGGTTGAAATAAGTAAAATAATCATAATGAACATCGTCACTATTACTATTATTATATTAAAAAGAGACAATTTAAACAAAATAGAAAACAGAAAACAAAATTGCAGGGCTCTTTCACACCTTGGATTAAAAGACTTTTAAAAAAACCATAGTGCCTGCCCTGGCAGGGGGGACCTGACTATCTTACCCCCCATATAAATGATCATTAAAGATAACTAAAGCAAGAAATAAGCAGGTAAACATTCTTTATGTTGCTTAACTCTGCCTTAAGCAGACTGGATATCCTAAGTATCTTATAACAGGACTAGGGGCTGTAACCTCTAAAAAATTCTAAAACAAAGACAATAGCTAAGTCAGTTACCTAGAAAAGGCACATAAGAAGTTGCCTTGAAACAGGCAAATCATTGAACAGCAGGAGTCCCGAATCTGAATTAAACTGCCCTCTTCCTTTCTTTTCACCAAATCTTAGCTTATGCCTCCTTTCTGAGCACACGTGATCACACATTTCACAGGCATTGTGAAATGTGAAATCTGTATTATACCACAGCTTCAGTAATCCACATCAGCTTTATCTAGTCTTTTGGAGTAATTTAAACCTTTTTTCTCAAAATTCCAGGTACCTTTAAAATGGGAACTGTAGTTTTTCTTTTATTCATTTAATTTTCTGTGTAAGCTTTTACACTTTATTTTAATAAAGTGCTTATTTTTCTTTTATTTAAAGAAACAAACTGTTGGATTCTTATACAAAACCTCTCAACTTCTGAAACAGAATTAACATCCTCTGGAAAGAGTGCTCTGGGTTTACTGTGCTTGGAAGGAATTTGCTTAAGTGTTGCCAGGTAATTACTTTCTCCAGTCGGTATCAATATTCTTATACTAATAACCAGTTGTATTATCAAATGACCTCAATATATTTTTCATAAATCATGTAATTATTCACCTACAAGAGTATTAAGAAATTATTACATGAAGGTTATATAAAGATACACAGCATTTACAACACATCTTAAAAGGCTTTTGTCAGCCATAAAGAACCACCAAGATTTATTATAGTGAGAGGAAATATGAGTCAAATAAAAGCTAACCAATGTTCTTTCATTGAAAATACTTTTCTATGAATCATAGGTCTTTACTTGTGAGAGGAATAGAAGTACTTTTTATAACAGCATTTACAACTCTAATTAGGATCTCAATACCATTATGTTTGCTTGTTCCTCAACAGAATACCCTTACATTGTTCTGCTCTAAGGAAATTTCAAAATCAATGTCAACCTCAGTTTTTCAGCTAAAAATAATTCCAATATTCCAATTCAAATACTCCCACATGGTCCATTTTCTGACAAGACACTCTTTATTAGATGGCTTCTGAGTTTTTGTGTATTTATGACTTGCAATTACAGAAAAATCTCAGTAATCAATATTTATTCTTCAACAGAACATAAAATTAAAGTGGCAGTTAATTATGAAAATCTGCATTTCAGGGACTGTACAAAGTCTGGTGCTTTATGATCTTGAATGATACCTTCTCTGACATTGCTTTAGCCATATACTGGGACTCCAGAAACCCACTGGCATTCTCTAAACTAACAAACTATTGCGATAATGTGAACAGCTGAAAGACAAAAATCTACAGTAACATATCTGAGTATAACTTCCATATAGTAAGACTGTACAAGTCTATGTCTCTCTCAAACATCCCAAAGACTCAGAGAAGATACCAATGACCTAATTTCACAATAACTAGACATTTTATTAAAAACCTATTTTCATACTTCAAAATAGCTCTGTGTTGTGAAATTCTGAGTATCCTCAAAAAGTGGAGATTCCAGTACCTTTCTGGGTCACCTTCTTCAGTATTTCACCACTATCATCATGAAAAATATTTTTCTCATGTAAAAGTACAAATTTTTGTTTCTGCATTTTGTGACTGTGATCTCTGTTTATTTGTACTCCCCTGAAAAGCCTGGTCCCAGCTCTTCCTTAGCTCCTAAGGAGTGGAAGACAGCAATTAGCTGTCCTTTTAGATTCTTTTTTCCCAGGCTAAACAAACCTCTGTCTAGAACGAAGTAGCCCCAAACTGAATACGATATTCCGGGTGCAACCTAAAGAAAACCAAGGAGAAAGGAATATTCATGTCACTTGACCTGCTGGCTACTGTCTTGTTAACACAGCACAGCTGAGGTTAGTGTTTCCTCTACCCCAAAAGAGCAATGCTGACTCATTTTTGAGATGTTATTCGATCTTTTACACCTTCATCACCCCAAAAAACATGGCTGAAGTAGTCTGTAGGATAAAAGGAGCAGAAGAGAGTACTTACACAGGTGGAGTTACTAAGCTCAAAGGTTAGTGTGTGCTTAAATGCTGTTTTGAATGGGACTGGATTTAAACATTGGTATACATGTCTTCCTGAGCAGGTGTCCCCAAGCATTAATAGTCAAGGCAGGTTCAGTTAAATAATAACTTAACTGACCCTTTGTTCAAAGGAATTGAACAGGAATTTCCAGTTATTATACTGGAAAAAAAGTTTTGTGAATATTTTTTCCCCATTTAGGTAGGTGATACAATTCAATACATGGTTTCTACTCACAGGTCTGTCTGACTAGCTATGTGATTGGAGTTGAGTGGCACAGCCACTAACCGGAGCTGAATCCTGCATTTGCTACTCAGGAAAATCCCATTAAAGTCAGTGGTACAGAATGAAGCCCAGAATGATCATTTCACTACACAATTTTTTATATATCTTTCAAAGCAATTCCTGTAGAATTTGCAGGCAGGGAATAGAGCTCTCTGCATTACGTTTTTCAGTTAGGATTTGCTTTCAATTCCCATTTGTTTTATATTTCTGTGGAATCAGCAAAAGTTACTCAAATTGACATCATGTAAATCATTTTATGACTTTCCAGAGCATACAATAGTGTGCTTTAATTTTATTTTATTTTTTGGTTAATATGATCAATTACTCCAATCCCTGTTGACTCACTGGGTATTGTTGTCTTTAGTTCTTGGGCTTTAATTTTTAATACGCAATGCTGACCTCTGTGCTTAGTCAGTTCTTCATAAAGCACGTTTGGTGGGACAAATTCACAGATTTCCTTTTGTCCCATATACAAATAATGAGATTGTTCCTCTTGTAATTTTTGTAATAGTGCAGCACGCTCACCTCCTGCCAGGCAGCTTGTACAAATCACTACAAACAAAATGGTAAATGATATTTTAACACTTGTTTTAGACTTCAGCATAAAACTATGTTGCATATTTTATTAGTTCATTTACCACCTACTAAGTTATATTAGTAACTGATTAATTGAAGATGATATGTGGTCAGTAGATTTGGCTACCACTTCAACGTTACTCTGACCTGAGTCTGGTTTGTGTTTTTGTGAATCCACAGAAGTTAGTCTGTCTGTGGTTTTATACATGAAAAATAAGCCTCACAAATGTAGGAAAGCATAAAATCAAAGGGCAGGATCTGCCTCTGTCCTACACAATGCCTTATTATAATAAGTAATTGATTTCTCATTGCCATTGTTCAATAGCTCTGAATCACAGCCCATTAAGGTTAATAGAAGCAAAAGACCCACGAGTGAAACCCGAACTTCATCTAAGTCCTTATTAACACTACTGACTCTATGGAATTGGGATTTCGGTAAATGTCAAAGTGGCAGAATCTAACTCAGACAAATCCCTTTGGTCTTGAGTTTTGGTGCGACGTGTGATCCAAAATTCCTATGTTCTGCTGAAAATCATCATCACAAAGGAAACATCAACTAAGACTTTCAATAGCATAGTGATACTGAGCATAAATCGCAAAGCCTTGTGTTTGTGTAAGTCTGCTTCGGTTCGGGTTGTCAGCAATAACCAAATCATGCATGCTACTGTTTAATACAGAGATGTTTTAGGGACTGTCATCTCTGATGGCTGGTTCTGTCTCAATAAAGCCTGAGATCACACTATTAAAGGGCACCACACATTTTTATGTCATGTGAAAAGAATTTGTAGGGGTTTTTTTTTTGCTATATCTTCGATAAAGTAAGTTTTTATAATTCCATATAGCTTTTCTCATAATATCTGGCAAAACGTTTTTAATAGCAGCTCTGGATTCTTTGAAGAGTAGCACTGTGATCCACAAACACATCAGACACTTCCATGGTACTAAACGGGCTTAAGAAATCCCCTGAGGATCTTAATACTATTAAGAATGAGCAGCAAATAGACATGGTGATTGGTCTGAGAATGGAAAATGAGAAGCATTAGTTAGGGTAGGAAAGAACAAAAAATGTATCCAAGGGAGAAAGGCTGCAATAGCCACCATCAAGCAGAAGCATTCTGCAGTTTTACAGAAGAGGTGAAGTCATTGCTGCGCCATAAGGGGGAGTCAGCTTAACGAATGACATCAATCTTAACTCTTGTATTTCTCACTGAGGAGGGTATATCTGTGGCTACTGAGGCGTTCAGTGCCAGTCCAGCTAAACGCCATTACAAAAATGTCTGCACAATATTGTGGCCGAAATGCTGTTCTTGCTAGAATTATAATTATGTAGACAAAGCTGTATAAATGAAAGAAAAAATCCCGGTGTTGATAAAGCTGTGAGAGTGTAATATCTGGTTTGTGTTCCTAGACTTTTCTGTCTCTGCCCGCAAAAGGACCGCAGAGCTTTGAAGCAGATCTGAATAGATATTTTCCTGGTAGAGAGCAAAGGGTTATTTAAGAGGACACTGTAGGTATAATAATAATTACACACACAGACAGACACAGACACAGACACACACACGTATATCCAAAACAAATCTCCTGCCGCCCACTTCTTGCAGATACGGCCTTGCCTTGGTGTCGGGATGCTCAATGCCAAAAGCCCTCCCGGTCTCTCGGAAGCGCCTGTGTCAGCGAGGAGCCCGAAGTGCCGCCTGTGCCCTGCTCCCAGCAGCTCCCAGCCTTGCCAGCTCCCTGCTCCCGCCTGCAGTCGCTCGCTCTCCCGCTCGCCACAAATTCCAGCTGTTAGACTTCCCCTCACAGGCATGCTCAGCTGCTCCCCTCCTGCCAGAGAGTCCCACCGAAAGCAATCGCTCCTTTTTTGAAGTAATGAGACATAAAAACCAAAACTGAGAAAAGCAAAGAAATCCCGTCTATCATTCTGTCTCTCGCTAGCATGTCTCAGCACGTCCCATCTGGACGACTAAAACTAAGCTTAGGAACTTCCGATAAACTCCTGTGTGACACAACAGTATCCTTTTCTCTCTCAAGCACAGAGAATTGATAGTCCTTTAGTATTTTCACCTCTCCTATGAGTTTAGCAAAGGATTAGCAGAAAGCAGAATTCCTGTGGAGGTTATTTTCTCTTAATAACAACCTTGAGCAATATTTAAGGAAAATAAGGAAAACAGGGAAACAATACTCAAGGAGATAACTTATCCCTAGAGCTAAGAGATAACTTAGCCCTAGAGTACACCCACCTATAGTCAAAGGATGACCAGTTGTAGTCAGTGAAGTAAAATCTGCGTCCAAAGCTGTGTCAGAATGTGGTTGACAGCTTTCAGTTTCTCAGGATAATGCTTCTATCATGGCTATCCTGCATGTTCAGATTTTAACAAGTCAATATGACAGAGGCAGACACTCAGCAGTTTTATCTACAGGCCAGACTCTTATATTTCCAATAGATCTCCAAGAAAATAAAGGCCCGCCAGCCATGCCACTCCAAAGTTCTCAGTAGTGAGGTTCTGCAGCTTCCAGCAAAGACTGTGGTTACGGAGAAACACAAATTCTTCATGGTGGACATTCAATGGAACCACTTGAAATTATGAAAAAGCCCTAGGCTAACTTTTCTTTAATTAGCAGCTTAATTTTAATATCAGTCATAGTAATATTATAGCCATTATATTAAAATAACCCTATAGTTACCCAGATGATTTTTGTTCACCTAACACTATTGCACAATTTCCACTGACTTTTTTTATCACCCAGCTGGGTCAGGGGTAGGCATTGACAGAGCCAAGCTTTCTCCATGAGAAAGAATTCATTCCTCCTTTTTACTACTATCTTCCCATTTGTTTTGTGGGACACAGCAGAGTGTATTAGCATGACCAGTTATCCTATCAGTGCCAAGAAAGCTTTACTTTTCTCTTTGGCCTCTCCTCGGCATGTAATCAAGGCCAGTTGCCTTTTTGCCTCACCGCTTTTTTCTACAGAGATGAAAGTGAAGCCTTACTGACACACACAGGATGGCAGTGTGATCACCGAAATAGCTTGAATCTCTTGGTACAGGCATGATTAAGCTTTTCTCCTGTCATTTCCCTTAATGCATGCCAATTTGGCCGTGTCTTTTATCAAGTCTGACAGGAGCTTTCATCCAAATAAGATCTCCAGGAGCAATCCAAAAGCACTATGAGTAGAGCTGGGCTGGAAATACTTTTCCTGTACTGAGACCTTCTTTTGTCCAATTTAAAAAATTAGGCATTCTCCATTACTGAATTGTAAAATCAGTTTCAAATTTTAGAAGTGGTCAGAAAATCCACAGTAAAAATAAAAAATACATTTAAAAAAAGGCAGTATCAGAATTAGTTGACTAGTTGTCCTGGTTTCAGCCAGGATAGAGCTGGTTTTCTTCCCAGAAGCTGGTGTGAGGCTGTGTTTTGGATTTGGGATGAGAAACTGTTGATAAGGTGTTGTGGTTTGGGGTTGTGGCTGAGCAGCCAAGGACAGCCCAGCTTCTCGTGCTGGGCTGCCAGCGAGCAGGCTGGGGGTGCCCGGGGAGCTGGGGGGGACACGGCCAGGACAGCTGGCCCAGGATGGCCAAGGGGATATTCCATACCATACAACGTCATGCCCAGTACATAAACTGGAGTTGGCCGGGGGGTGGGAATCGGTGCTCGGGGATGGGCTGTCGATCGCTGGGTGGTGAGCAATGGCTGTATTGGGCATCACTTGTTCTTGTACATTCCTTTGTTGGTATTATCATTGTTGTTTCCTTCTTTCTTTCTGTCCTATTAAACCGTGTTTATCTCAACCCACGAGTTTTTTTTCCTAATTCTCTCCCCCGCCCCACTGTGGGAGGGGGAGTGAGTGAGCGGCTGCGTGGTGCTTAGTTGCCGGCTGGGGCTAAACCACGACACTAGTCTTAAAAAGCAGCATATATTTCCTCTAGGCTTTCAGGTGAAAAAAAAGAAAACCATTGGGTTTTTTGGCCAACAAGTTCATCAGAAATGTTCACCTTCCTTCTACAATATCTTGTTCAGCCAGTCCCTGACCATTTTCTCTACAGTGGACCACAATATGTCTGTCAACTATTTTTGCCATATAGTTAACAGATCTTCAGTGTATTCAGGTACCTGTCACTTTGAAGACATAACTTGATTGCTATACCATCAGGCAAAGTATCTCGAAGCCTGTCCCTTCATTCCTCTTCATCAAATCTGTTTATTTAGAGGGGACATTAAAAGTAAGAAAAATCACCAAAAATACTATCAGTTAAGAATGAGAAGATTTTGGGGGTCAGATTTCCTGATGTTTAATATTTCATAGCCAACCTGCAAAAACCTTGTCATTTTGATATTCATTTTCAAGTGGCTTGAATTAACTGTAAGACTCTACAATTTACTTGTCCATTCAGCCAAATGTTTTCCATTTGTGAAAGAAACCATTCAGAGTCCACGATATCAAGCATCATCAAGTCCTGGCTTACATTCCCCATTCCTTCCAAAGGGGAAATGTCCTTAGTGCCATTTTTTTCTTTCATTTAATTCCAATAGAATTAGTAAGGGTGAGGAAAACTCTTAGGATTCTCTCATATTGCCATAAATAATCTCTTTCCTCTTTTCTGTATAAAAATTAGAAGTTATTGAAAGGTTAAGTATTCTGCCTGAAGTTGATCACTGTTTCCTTATACTTTCTTGTTATAATTTGTCTTGAAGTTTGGGGCACAGGCTGCAAACTTGCAGAGGCATTCAATTGTCTGGACCTGTTACACTGCACAGCGAGACTAAAACATACATTTTGGGCTTAAGAACTTCCTCTGTCTGAAAGAGAAAGAAAAACAACTCATGGATCAGAAAGTGACCCCTTCAGAGAATAAAACGTGTCGGATGGTAGATATCTTTTCTGTTTCTTTTTAAATTTGGCAGGGTGAATCTTGAGCAACCTGGATCTAGCCTTTCCAAGCCACCCCTGGGATTTTGAATGAAATAGAGAGGGCAATGAATAGGTAGCTGAGACAAAGAATTAGTCATAACTGAGTCCACTGTGGAGGACTAGCAAGAAGAGAAAGCAGTTGAAGAAAAATGACTATTTCCTTGCAGGCTGTGAAACATTTACTCAGAATAGCACACATTTACTTAATTCTCTAATCTGTGACATTCTTGGGAATAAATAAGGCTGAAAATGCTGACAGCATGTCCTCCCTTTTGTGCTTAGGGATAAGCAGACATATTATGCTTACTACTCTTGTAAAGGAAATAAAATGCAGAAAAGCACAGGAGTGATCCCTCCTATTTTTAACTTAGAAAGGAAGACAATACAACAAGCTTAATTTGGAAAAGAGCCTGAAGTTTTGAATTTTTGCTCAGTGTCATACACATGGCTCTAGCTAAGAAGATAACTTCGAATATCTGAATCTTTTCATTATCTTTAATTAAGATTACAATGAAACATGCTGCACTTTCTAGGCTGTTTTTTTGTAAACTTACAAACAACCCCAACAATCCAGAGCAAGTACTGACGTGCCTTCCAAAACTGAGTGGCAGAGACTGTATTCAACCTTGTCTCTGGTTCTTCAGTATGCTTTGACAACTGAACTTTCTAATATGAAAACTTGAACAATTTTTTTTTGGCTGCTACCACCTGCTAGTTATAGATCTGATTGTGTTACTGTCTCCTTCTTGGGATAAGTATTCTTGCAATTTTTGCAATTCTCCCACTCCTTTAACAAGCCTGACTCAGATGAAAACATATCTGACCAGATCTAAGTATTTGTGAGTCTTCTTTCCAAAAGCTTGTGGCCAAAGTAAAGCAAAGCATTATTTATGCTTCAATAAAACCAGAATACTTAGGGGGAAAGCGGACTGTAAAACAAGAAATGTACACATCTGTCTTGCCATTCCCAGTGGTTACCTAAGCAAGACTAGATAAGGGTTTTTTTCCTGTCAGTGTTGCAAGACATGTCTACAGAGTAGATGATTTAAGCACAATGCTACTGCTGGAAGGTAAGATAAGAAAACATCTGCGCTGGTTTGATAGTGAGCCAGCTGGGGTCCATAGGATGACAGCTGTACACAAACAGAAAAGCAGACAAGCTGGTAAAGTCGTCCCAGCAGAGTTCGTAAACGTGGGGCTACCACATGCAACCGTGATTAAACCGCACTCTTCCCCAAAGCTGTCACGTCTGTGAGGCAACACACAGCACCTTGCAGATATCCGCACCAAATACCCACCTCTTTGGAGAGTGTCCTCCCTTCTAAATTCACTATAGTTCCTTTGATGCTCTAGGGGGACTTTTTTTGCTGCTCGTGACCTTGTCTCTTACCACATCTTAAGCACTCGATGAGGGATTTTCCAAAAAAATATCTAAGCCACACTAAATAAACTCATACAGGAAATGGCCATTCTATGGGTAGCACCCATTATATCGCTACAGGGCAGCTCCAGTTCTTCTCACTACCTACTGCTTTAGCTTTCATGTACGGACAACAGATAATATCAAATGACTCCCAGCCTTTTTCATATCTCAGAAACAGCTTGCTGCCATAGATTAAAGCGGACCATACACTCTAAAGTGCCTTTGAGCATTTCTGGTGTCTGGGACCTGGAAACTGCCAAAGGTCCATATAGCAAAGTCTTTTTTTTTCCTCCAAGACACCATTATTAATGAAGAAAACTAAAGGTCATGTTTCTGCCTTCAAAGAGAAATTGACAGTTAATTCTACAGATTAAAAACTGCTTCCACTGAAGTAGCTTCACTGCTAGCATAGTTTTAAACTATGTTATGTCTGATAAAGAAGGAAATATGCCTATTTATTTATTCTTTTAATTTAATCAAATTCACAAAGCTTTGGTTTTTAATGGATATACAATAGAGCAAAAAACATGGTCATGAGTATTTTTGCTTACCACAATTGTCATAGAAGTTAATGCTTAGCTGTAGCATTGATTTCATGACCTTTAAAGCTTACCTTCTTTTTTTTAGGCAAATATAATGATTTCTGCCATCTTGAAAACATCAATTTTCTTTCTGATGTAAGTACCTTGGAGGAAAAGAAAATTTGTCAAATACTGTATGTCAAATCAGAATCCTTAAAAATGATCATGCCAACAGAGTATCTGAAACAAAAAAATCACTTCATCAACATCACTGTCAAAAACATATCCTCAGAAAAAGTGAAATCAGAAAGAAATTAAAAAAAAAAAAATTTACAGGTAATTCTTAAGTTGTGTGTGCTTTGCTACCTATCCCAAATAATGTCCCTGTGAGATGGACTGTAAAACAGCCCGGCCTGGAGACCAGCCATGTGGCCTGTGCACCTTCACCTGCTTCACCCACACTCCTTATTCATGCTCATTTCTGCTGGACTGAACACTTTCAAGCAGGGGAACTCAAATTTCTAAACAAATCTCCTCTTGGTAGCCAAATTCTCAAGGACCACATAGAATGGACTGACCAACTTTGAAACCAGAAGT
Organism: Phaethon lepturus; assembly: GCF_000687285.1. Taxonomy (NCBI): domain Eukaryota; kingdom Metazoa; phylum Chordata; class Aves; order Phaethontiformes; family Phaethontidae; genus Phaethon; species Phaethon lepturus. The sequence continues at coordinate 76,722 of NW_010511009.1, read as the reverse complement.
CTGAAAAGCCACAAAAATGCAAGTTATACACTGTGCCTGCGAGCTGTTTCACTGAACTTTAGAAGACTGAAAGTCAAATGCTCAGTTCAGGCTGGTCATCTGGGCTCCTCTACAGCAAATGAACGACATAAGCACCTAGAGGAGGTGATTCACCACTTTGTAAGTGTTGAATCAGCCTTTCACATCAAGTCCTATCCTAACTGTCAATAAACAGGAATGCATGTGAAGAATGGTCAATGACAAGTTTAGGAAACAACACAACAAATATTAATTCACATAAAGTACCATGAAGTCTTATTGCTGATATTTATATCCTCTCTGTCTCCAAGTAATAACTAAATTAAATAATACAGTGTTCAAGACAGCAACAGTACTGTATGATATGCAGAACGTACTTCATTCAATCTATTAACAAGGAATAAAGTGCCTTGAAACTGAAATCTTAAAGGCAAAATGAAAACCAGATCACCAAAAGAAGTGTTTGCGGAGTAATATATGCAGATTTCTGAAATTAATATAACAGCATTTTGTGTGTGTTTGTTTTAAAGAAATACTAGTCCTTTAAAATGAATGAAAAACTGTAATGCAAAACCCAGATTAAATTTTTGCTGTAGTAAAGTAGGTCAACAAAATTGTTAAACAAATTTTATATCATCTAGTATCAGCTCAATACTATCCGCTGACAGTTATATTTATGTATTATTGTTTCTCTGAATTTAATTTTTAGAATTCTAGAGGGTCTGGATTGGAACAATTAGGTTTTTCTTTGTGTGCTGCTTTTGGCTGGGATAGAGTTAATTTTCTTCACTGTGTCTACTATGGGGTTATATTTTGGATTTGTGCTGAAAACAGTGTTGATAATATAGAGATGTTTTCGTTATTGTTGAGCAGTGCTTACACAGAGCCAAGGCCTTTTCTGCCCCTCACACCACCCCACCAGCGAGCAGGCTGGGGGTGAACAAGAAGCTGGGAGGGGGCACAGCTGGGACAGCTGACCCCAACTGACCAACGGGATATTTCGTACCACAGGACGTCATGCTCAGCGTGTAAAGCTGGGGGAAGAAGGAAAGGGGGACGTTCAGAGTGACGGCATTTGTCTTCCCAAGTAACCGTTATGTGTGATGGAGCCCTGCTTCCCTGGAGCTGGCTGAACTCCTGCCTGTCGATTGAAGAGCGTGCATGAATTCCTTCTTTTGCTTTGTTTGCATGGTTTTTGCTTTCCTTATTAAACTGTCTTTATCTCAACCCATGAGTTTTCTCATTTTTTTCTTCTGATCCTCTCCCCATCCCACTGTGAGGAAGTGAGTGGTTGTGTGGTGCTTAGTTGCCAGCTGGGTATGAGCTACAACACATTGTTTGTAACCTTACATCCTGTTGCACTGGTATGCTAAACCAATGAAAGAAATATCTTTACTATTATTTCTTTCAGAATTAAGCTCAGCATAGCAGTCTGCACGTAAAACATAGGCACTGCATCCCGCTACCTCTCTGGTGATTAACTCTCACAAAAATGACCTGTAAACATCTCAGGACAGACTTCTATTTCTTTTTTTGCCATCATTACTAGACTTCTAAAAATAGTGTGTAAATATGTTAAGACACATAGGTGCAGGGCTTAAGTCTCTAAATGGCATGAGATGATGAAAACAAGAAGAAATAGACTGAAGTGTCTTTACAGAATTGCACAAGGTACTGACAACAGGTGTTAGGGCTATTTCCCACAGTGTTTGTTCCTTTTTTGTGCTCTAAAAAAAACCCTCTTTGCAATTTTCTAAAAGTTCTAACGTGTATCTTTTACCTATTTTACTGAATTGTGTAAAGCATCTCCTTTCTTATGTCCCATCCGATGTAAAAACATAGTGTAAAAAGCAATATGCTACTAAAATATAAAAAACTTCAGAAGCTCTATCATAAACTTGCAGTATCACCTAAATATATCCAATACACCATTTTATAACATCAGGGACTACCTCTAGTTCCTTTCTCCTGCTGATGTTGTCACCAAAATGTACATTAGTATTGATCAGTTATTCTACCATGATTTTCTTGCAGCTAAGTCAGCAGGGAGATAGACCAGAGTGAAATATACCTTTTCTGACAACATCACAAATAAAAATGGAACAATTGTTCATGTAAAATATTGTATGTAAAACAATATAGGAAACAATAGGGAATTCCCTAGCTGTTGGAATAAATTCATATATATATTCATATATGTGTATTCCTTGTACAGTTAATGAATAGCAATTTGTTAAATATTGCTTTAAAAATCATTATCACAGCTGTCATATATTTCATATTCTGGAAAAAAATTAAAGTTAATTTATGTTAGCTATCTGATTTTTAAAATTTAAACTTTTAATTAAAATATCTCTAATTTAAACCAGTTTGCAAATTTTAGACCTCTTCCACTGAGACAATGTCTGTTCCTAACTCTAGTTTTATCTAGATATTTACACACACGATAACACATTCATTCTCTTAGGGATTATTCAGATGGTTGAAAAGCTAAAATCTTTCCCTAGAAGCAAGGGAGAAAAGAATAAATTAACATGATCAGAGTAGGGTCAATGGAAATCGTAGGAAGAAATTTAGGAAAGGTTTGTCAGGGGAAGAGAAGAAAAAACCCACATACAGGATGGTTTTGCTTCAAGCAGAATTCTTGGCAGGTATGTCATGCATGCAGGAAATTTTAAGTCTGGCAAAACTAGCAATGGCCTAAAAATGGTACAGGGATTAACAGCGTAATTTCTGTATACACGGACTTCACAAGAACCTTACTCTTGAAGGCATCCAGTTGACTACCTTCTGTCATAGATGAATGAAAATCTGATATAATTCTTTGAAGAAAGGCCCTGTATTGAAAATCTCCATAAAATCTCCACAGTAGCTAACTTCCCACCAAGAATTTTTAACCGATATCGACATTTTAAAGTCTGTTAAAGGACTTTACGATTACCTGAAGCAAACACCTGCTGTCTAATCCCAGTTGCATATATTATAGGCAGCACTTAAGTATCTGAAACAGATCAGGGAAATAATTTAGTTACTGCATAAAATATAAGGTAAAGATTTCTTCCCGCACCAAGCACAATTTCCCAGAAATGCAGTGCCCTTCTGTTCCTCTGTAACAAGTCCCTTTGCGAGTTTGTGCATTTCATTTTGCAGACGGAGAAGGACAGACCGGAGGATGGGACCTCTAGCAGAGCAGTAACCAACTTGTTGTTCTAAAAAGAGCACAGAAAATGATAGATGAGAGACAGACTCACATAAACTGCTTTCAAGTACAGTGTATTTTTAAGTACTTCCTTCAGCGATGATTGTATTTGGTAGTTACATTATTAATACCGTATATTATATGGCTACTGATTAATAAGAATACTTGGCACTCTCAGGTAAGATCACTAAAGTGTAAAAAAATTGTTGAAAACATTCACACTGCATGAACCCCTCTGGGTGCTGCCCAAATTCATTCTGTTTAACTAATATGCATGGGATTTTTTCCATTACATGAAACCATCTTAACTGTCACTCTGCGAGAGTCCATGGGTATCATAGATTTTTCTGCGCAACTTACAGTTCGTGAAGAGATCAAGAATCCTGGGGAATGAAAGTAGCTTTACCTATCTACAATATCATTCTTATTTTAAAATACATAAAAACAATCACTTGATCATCCCCGTCTCTTAAGCCAGTGACTCAGATTGTGATCTGTTATACAAATAAATGGGAGCACTTCATAAGACTAAAAGTATTAGAAAAAAAAATAGGATGTGAAGAGGAAGGTGCAAATAATGTACTTGGGGCCAAAGGAAAAGCATAATTTGGATATCAAAAGTTTATCAGAATGTAAACTTGCTGTACACAACTATCTAAATACCTATTAAACTGTCTTTAGCTCAACCCACAAGTTTTCTCACTTTTACTTTTCTGATTCTCTCCCCCATCCTGTTGGAGAGGAGTGAACGAGCGGCTGTATGGTGTTTAGTTGCCGGCGGGGGTTAAACCATGACAGTCTTTTTTGGTGCCCAACTTGAGGCTCGAAGGGTTTGAAACAACAACGGATTTGATTGGAATGCACTAGATTGAATTTATAGCTGCTGTTGCATCTTTGGTAGGGTCCTGTGCTTGTCATGGGGCTTGCTTTCCTCACTGTACATCAGAGTCTGGTGCTCATTAGTGGCTGCTTTTTGCTTTCGCTGTTGCCATGCTGCTGTGCTGCTGATCATCTGGCTCTGCTGGGCCTGGGAAGATCTTGATAACAGCAACGGCGATGTGCCTGGGCTGGCAGATGGCTGGGGCATCGCTGCTGATTCCGTGCTGCTGTACTGGACAGGCTGAACTCCAGTGTGAACTCGAATCAAAGGGACTGTGACCTGTGGATGAGTCCACACAGGAGCAGAACACCCCAAAGTGTTTGTGGCTGTGGTTATGTCTGTGCTTCAGCAGGTATACCTCTGAAGGGACTATAGCACAAGGATAAGTCCACGCTGGAGAAGGTACACCTTGAAGCTTCAGTGGCTGTGAATGAGGTCATGCTGGAGCACCTCAAAACGTGTGGCCATGGACAAGCCCTTGACAGTGCAGGTACATACCTGGAAGTTCTGGAGCCATGGGTGAGGCCACAGTGGAGCAGTTTTACTTCTGAAGGGACTGTGGCTGTGGGTGAGGCCACACTGGAGCAGCTATATCTCTGAAGGCATTGTGGCCCATGGAGAAGGTATGTTGGTACAGGTGCACCTCCTGTGGCTAAGTCTATGCCACAGCAGATATACCCCTGGAGAGACTATGGCACAGATAAGAATGCACTTGGAGAAGGTACATCTGTAAGGGACTGCAGTTTGTAGATATGTCCAAGCCAGAGCACCAGAGGAGTTCATTGCAACATTAAACCCTATGGTCAGGTCCAAAGGGACCAGGGGTGGAGATTGTAATGGGAGTACCTTTGAATTGGTGTAAGCCATTAAATTGAGTGTAAGGATTTGAGTTGCATGTTATAGGAACTCTTATAGCAGGAACCACCTGAACCAATGGAGGACAAGCCTTACGATAAGCAGTGCAACTGCAGCAGTGACCTGACCTGAGCTGGCTTTGATGCCCGGTAACTTCACACAACGCACCACCTCTCCTGTCCTGAGTGACCGCTGTAAGAGACGGTGCCCAAAGTCATGGACTAAATGAACTCAATGGATATTTGTGGACATTTCACAGGGGTGGTCCATAGACTAATGGGATGATATCTGTGTATTACATCAAAGGATGGGAAGGTGGGTGGTGGTTAATGAAGTTGTATTGGATAGTGTGGGTCCTGAGCATATTCTATACCAACATAAATGGTATAGAATAAGGAAAAGGACTGTCGTGGTTTAACCTTAGCCAACAAATAAGCACCACACAACCACTCTTTCACTCCCCTACAGTGGGATGGGGAGAGAATTGGAAGGGTAAAAGTGAGAAAATTCGTGGGCTGAGATAAAGACAGTTTAATAAGGAAAGCAAAAGCCGCGCACACAAGCAAAGCAAAACAAGGAATCTATTCACCACTCCCCATGGGCAGGCAGGGGTTCAGCCATCTCCAGGGAAGCAGGGCTGCATCACGCGTAATGGTGACTTGGGAAGACAGACACCATAGTTCCAAATGTCCCCCCTTTCCTCCTTCTTCCCCTAGCTTTATATGCTGAGCATGATGTCATGTGGTATGGAATATCCCATTGGTCAGTTGGGGTCAGCTGTCCCAGCTGTGCCCCCTCCCAGCTTATTGTGCAGCCCCTGGGTACTCACTGGTGGAGTGGTGTGAGGAGCAGAAAATACTTTGACTCTGCGTAAGCACTGCTCAACAATAACAAAAACATCTCTATATTATCAACACTGCTTTCAGCACGAATCCAAAATATAACCCCATACTAGCTACAGTGAAGAAAATTAACTCTATCCCAGCCAAATCCAGTACACTAAGTTAAAGAAGTTTTTTTAAGACATAGCATTAGATTTGTAAGTAATTGTAGAGAACAAGGTAATTTCTGCAAATCTCCAAGAAAGGAGAAATGTGCTAAAAAAGTCAGTGAGCTTGAAGATCCGTGTGGCTATTGGACGTTCTTGGCACATCTCCCTGGAGCATCCATATCATAGACAAAGTTTGTTCCCTGGCATCTGCACGGTGAACCTTATCTCCTTGCTCTTCTCACAGTTGCCTAATCCTCTTCTCTTATCCATAAACTGGAACAGAAGGCACAGAGCAGAAACTAATGCTATTGTGAACAGTATGAGCTTCCACTCTTTTTTCCACTGGGTATCCCAGAAAAACTACCCTCATTGCCTGTATGAACTGGCATTTTATAGCTTTGTTGCCCAGTTGCCCAGTATTTGGGGATGTTTAGCTCTTTGGTGTCCCTTGGATCACCAAATCCAGGGAGCATACAGTGAACACTGTGAACAGTTTACCAACGATTTTGAGAAATGTTTAGAAATATGATGAATGGACAGACCCTCTATCACCAAGGAACATGCAGAGGAAGGGCTAGGAGAGGTGGGGACAGGTATAGAAGTAGGAATTTGCTAAGGATTTGGAGAGGTTGGGGACGTGGAAGAATAGGGACTTTGAACCAAATAGAAAGGAAGAGAGGACAAAGAAAGAGAAGTCAGCTATCAAGTAGCTGCACGGTCAGGTATATTTTTATCAGCCAGTTCTATGGAAAAAAGACCTTGAAAAACTATTAAGGTTTTTCTTCACGGAAAGCCAAAAAATACAATATAAGAGAAATAGGGATGACATTTACCACTGATGTATTTAGATAGTTTTATATTAATATTTTTTTGAAAAACTGTTATGCACATGAATACACCTTTATATTTTTAATAACGTTCCTTTTAAATAATTACCATCAGTTTTGTGAACATTCCCAGCCATCTCTTCTTTTTTTAATATAAAAGTGAGATGTTTATAAATCATGTGTTTTTCTACCAAGTGTACCACTCCGTGTCTGTAAAGTGAGATGAGAGCTTGATGTTTATGTGGTTAAACACAATTTGTGCTTCCTGCCTTTGGGGTGCAGCCATAGATCATACTGTGTTATTTATCTTGCTTACTCTAGCTTTTTGTGATGAATTATTAAAACACACCTGGAAGCATGGAGCCATTTGGAAGAAGGGTCTTACTGGAGAGTAGAACAGATAAAAGCACTGAGATAAAACAAGCAACCCTGTCACCAGCAGACACAAGCAATACTGCAGAGAAGAAAAAGACCATTTTAACAGTCAAATTCAGTATAGTGACTCTCCAAAGGCAAAACTGCCACATGAAGCATGGAAATGTAATTTACATTGTTAGTATACTTGCAGCTAGACTGCAAGATGACTGAAACAAGAGACTGTGCAGAGGGAAGAAAAGAAGAAAAGAAGAAAAGAAGAAAAGAAGAAAAGAAGAAAAGAAGAAAAGAAGAAAAGAAGAAAAGAAGAAAAGAAGAAAAGAAGAAAAGAAGAAAAGAAAAAGAGGAAAAAAAAGACACTAGAGTTTGTTATGCTAGCTAGTGAAGCCTCGTTTCTTGTAAAGATGTCAGACTCTCTTGCAACCAGAGCTCCTTCTGTAATCAGAGTCTTCATAAGGTTTCTTTTTCATCTCAAAAGAGGTAAATTACCACAGGAATTTTCTCCCAGGGGAAGCACTTGAATGGTCTTTGTGTTGGGTGAAAATATGCCTGGTTTTTAAAATAATCAGGAAAGAATTTCTCTGTCAATTATTGCTACCTCTAAGTTTATAATATTCTCATTTTATTTTTTTTCATTTAGCTACAACTGATTTTGTGAAAACTTAAACCAACAGCGTCAAAATTTTGCAAGCCCTATGTCCCAGATTAAACTTTTTAGACAACTTTCAGGCAAAAAAGGCTAAATCATTTCTAAGAAAAAAGTCAGAATGATATATGTCTTTATGTCCTGTTAAACTCTTAGAGTCACTTCACACGGAAGTCCCAAAGTCTGCAGCAGAACATGAAACTTGAAAAGAGGACTAACTAGAGCGAGATATCTGCCTTTTCTAGATTTTCTAAAGATATTCCTATATTATAAAGCTATGGAAATTAAGTTTGCATATGCTGAAGAAATGTGGATCTGAATTTAGCAGTTAAATTCTGCAAAGACTCACCTTTCCTCATTAAATTCCTGTACTGTGCAGGGTATGCACAACCATTGCATAATAGTTCACTGTATTCATTGTACTCCATAAGGAAGTTAACGATTGGGTTGTGTTACCACTTCTACTAAAGGAAAGGAGATGCTTTTTCTCCCCTAGGTTCTCCAAGTCACTTCTGGACTCCAGCTGCATGCAGGAGCAGGAAACAATTTGATGACTATGCATAATGATAACATGCCTAGAAAGGAAGAACTGAGACAGGAGCCAGAGCATGAAGGAGCAAAGACAAGAGCAGATTGTCAAATTGGGACAATCAAGTGTAGAATCAAGCGGTAAAGGACAACCTCGGGAGAGGGTGGAAAGAAGAGTGTAAAAAGGTGGGAACAAGAAGTGAGGAAATTGCTTGGAGTTGAAGATTTTTGTTGGTTTGGGGTTTTTTCATCAAATAGAAACAATGTCATTTTGTCAAAATAAGGATTTTGTTTGACTAAATACAGGATATTTCATCTCCGTTTGGACTAAAGCCTCTGTGTTAAGAAATACTAGGCTTTTAATATTAATTAATCTTCTTTTTAAGTAGAAAAAACCTCTAATCTATTTTAATTTATGGAAAAAAAAGAAAAAACTTTCCAAAATATTTCCTCCCCTGTTTATGGGATCAAAATGTATTCTGAATTCAACCCAGTTCTATGAGAACTTTTATTTAGTCCTGGACTGTATTTCTAGTAGATGAATTACTTGACTAAAAACATTATGCTAGCACTAGAAAAAATGGAGATTAAATAGAACTCTTTGGAATGGAAGAGAACAGAAATAATTATTTTCTATAAGCGAGAAGTTGTGAATCACTAAGGGATCAGGAAATGATATGCAGATGGCAGCAAGACATAAATGTTTTGAGACTGTGTATTTAATAGTTTGAAAAGTCAGATTCACAGTTATCTTTGTACCTTCGCACTTTACATCAGCTGTGCATAAGCATTAACTATGTGATCCCATTCCACTCTATGTGAATCCCCTTCTATGAGAGCATAAGATGAATGATCTCCAAGGTTTATGGAGATACATTTTTCTGTAACGGCCCTATAGCAGTAAAGGGTATTAACAAAGGGTTGGTATCACATTTTAAAGGTGAGGATGGTTGAATGCTGTGCTGAAAAACTGGATTCTCACCTGGCTGCTTCCCTCCAGCAATCCAGTAGTTTCAAAATATGCTTTTGACAGGCAGCCAGAATTTAGGTGTTCCTGTTTTCTGGGAACCTTACTTTAAATACAAAGGTCTGAGCTGTTAAAACACAGACAATTCACGGTTGCAGACGAAATCAGTGGGAGCTGTAGTTTTAATTTCCCTTTGCAGGATATAAATCATATACCTCCACACAGAGGACTTCAGCAATATAAATTCATCAAATCTTGCTTGTGAAGCGCCCAGGTGCTATATTGCTGAGAAACACGGAAAAGGTTATGAGGAAATTAATATTTTGTATTTAGAGCAAGACATGGATGATTTATAAGTCAAACCTCAAACCACATATTTCAAGGTGAAACCAAACTAAAATAGTGGTTGGTTTTCCCTTATTTCATTTAGAGAGTCTTATTCAATTGATATCCTGAATAATAAAGCAAAGATTCTAGAAGTAAAAAAAAAAAAAAGTGACAATATAATTAACTATAAAAAGTATATTGCAATTAACACAATGAAAGTGAAGTAATTATGGCATGTGCTGGTTTTGGGGTGCCTTGTTTTGATGATTTTTATTCTTCCTGCACACATTGAAGGTTTTTTAATCTTTTAATCCTTTAAGGTAACACTTAAATAAATTAAAATTAGTAGGAAAAATTATAGTACAAAGCTGAAATTTGCAGCATTGTTGACTTTACTTCTCTTTCTTTCACTTGATAGACACATCCATAAAGTAAAAATAAAATAAATCAACAAAAATCAATTGCATTGAAACCTCAGTTGCATTGAAACCTCAATCTTTGTCCCTTTTCCAAAGATCACTCATGTATTTGAAAAAACAGCCAGACCGTTAGAAGATATGGAACAGAAGAATCTCTTTTCTCTTGGGAACATTTCGTACCACAAAGGGACAGGAAAAGAGATTTCAAAACTGAGTGTTGAACCCTACTGTATTTTACAGAAAACTCAGTTCTGCACAGGGCTGAGAAGCATACTCAGGTGTTTTTCCTGAGTCATCAGGAGACCTTAGTAGACAAAATTTTCTTAGGACCAATGTCCAACCATGAGTTGGACATGAAGACACACATCACTGTCAGGATGCAAGAGGTTTTTCCTTGAGGTTGAAATTAGGGTCCATTCACAGTTTAGATCCCTTTGGAACTAAATAATACCTCAGCAGGGTCTCCAGGATCACAGTTTTGGCTTTAGCTGCCTAAGTGCTGTTCAAATGGCAATCTTTTCTGCAGTCTAGCCCAAGAAGCCTTTTCCATTCAAATGCTCCAGAGAACTGATAAAATGACAAAAGCCACCAAATCCTGAGTGTGAGTTATAGTAAGGCATGTAGAAATGCAGAAAGAAGAATAACATGACACAGTTCTCTTTAAGATAAAATTTTAGAAAGTCTTCAAAATAAATTTTTTTAAAAAAAATCCTTTTCAATAATAGAATGCGAATAGAAGAAGAATTTTTGCTGGTAGTACCTTAAGACTCCTCTCTGCTTTTTCTTATGTGAACTTCAGCTTCTGTGATGTGCTGTAAGGTCTGCAGTACATTACATAGATTTCCAGCTTAGTGAATCATATATATGTGTCTTCTGTCAAAGTTAATAGGAAAACCGGACAACTAATTCTTTAAAAATGTGCTAACATCTTACTACACAGCCATACACACTACTGAGTTTAGATACATTGAGGCAGCTGTATTGAAGTATTTGAACAACTTATAAATTCATAAATGGTTTTTAAGTGTCTCTCTATAACACCAGCTTATGAAGTGTGGAGCTGTAGCTTGTTTGCAATGCAGAACAAAAGAGAAAAAGGACAGGTAAATGAAATGATCACAGGTGTAGACAAGGAAACAATAACACATTGTCTACAAGGTGGCTTTCAGAATCTATACAGAAACTTAGACATGTTCTTGCTAAACTAAAATGATCTGGAACCCAATAAATGCATTGCAAATGTTACAGTAAATTAGAGGCAAGTCACTTAACATAGACATTTAATTTCATTAATTAGCTAATTCTACAATTTGTAAATACAGACAAAAATTCTAGGCATAGTTTTCCATGAGGTTCACTGCAAAACTACTAATAATGGAAGCTAAGCAATTAGTGTCCCCATTTAATATATTGTATGCAACTCTTCAGGTGTACACATCTATGCTATTGCTGCTTCTATGCAGCTAAGCTTCAACACAAATACTGATGGCTAACATGTGTTCACTGCTATTAAGATATTCCTCAAAAATGTGTTCTGAATGTCAGTTGAAAACATATTAGCACTCTACAGTGATTGACTGTAAACAGATCGTACCTCAGAGCAAGTATTTTTAATAGTGCCCAATATCCTAAATTCACTGCAGTGTTTTTAGCAATAGTATTTTTTAGTAAGAAAGCTCATAAAAGAAAGTTGTGTGAATGGAGCACTTCATTACTTTGATGATGGAGGTCTGAGGGGTTACCTTTGCTAAACTGGAAAATCATCAATAGGCCAAAGAAACCCAGCTGCCAGAAAAATATCTACGTATACAGAAAGGTGAGTCAGTCCTTGATTTAGTCATTTTGACACTGTTCTTTTGCCTGAGTGAATCAGAGGCAAAAGAAATTGGAGGAAGGAAGGCAGAAGAAAGGTGGATCTGAGTGGATTGGACAGAAAAGCAAATACATAGTTTGCCAATAGGTGGTTCCCTCTGAGGAGGACAACACAAAATACAAGATAGGACGCAAGTAAGCAGGATTTCATAAGAAAATCAGGCCAGGATCCCCAGCTTACAGGAGAGACTACTATTATTTCATCTTGAATAACTGGTTTCAATTTTGTTTCTTTTCCCTCCTTTGTGGTGTTTTTACAGACATTTGTAACTATGCTGTCTATGCTGGTGTATTGGCTTTGTATGACAAGGTTTTGGTAGCTGGGGGGGCTGCAGGGGTGGCTTCTGTCAGAAGGTACTAGAAGGTTTCACTATGTCAAAAAGAGCCAATGCCAGCCAGCTCCAAGATGGACCTGTTGCTGGCCAAGGCCAAGGCAATCAACAATGGCGACAGAAACTCTGTGGTAACATAGTTCAGAAGGGAGAAAAAAAAAGCCTGCACACGTGCAGCCAGAGAGAGGAGTGAGAACGTGTGAGAGGAGCAGCCCTGCAGACCCCCAGGTCAGAGCAGCAGGAGGGGCAGGAGGGGCTCCAGGCGCCGGAGCAGAGGTTCCCCGGCAGCCCCTGGGGAAGCCCATGGTGAGGCCGGCTGTGCCCCTGCAGCCATGGAGCTCCACGCTGGAGCAGATCTTCACCTGCAGGCCGGGGAGGGCCCCATGCCGGAGCAGGGGGATGCCCAAAGGAGGCTGTGACCCCGTGGGAAGCCCACGTTGGAGCCAGCTCCTGGCCAGGACCTATGGACCCATGGAGAGAGAAGCTCATGTTGGAGCAGATTTGCTGGCAGGACTTGTGACCCCATGAGGGACCCACACTGAAGCAGTCTGTTCCTGAAGGACTGCACCCCATTGAAAGGACCCACATTGGAGCAGTTCATGAAGAACTGCAGCCCATGGGAAGGGCTCATGTTGGAGAAGTTTGTGGAGGACTGTCTTCCATGGGAGGGACCCCATGCTCGAG
>NW_010511009.1:45727-63771 GCF_000687285.1 Phaethon lepturus | reverse complement strand
AGAGTGTGAGTCCTCATCCCCCCAAGGAGGAAGGAGCAGCAAAGACAACATGTGATGAACTGACCACAACCCCCATTCCCCAACCCCCTGTGCTGCTCGGGGGGCAGAAGGTAGAGAAAATTTGGAGTCAACTTGAGCCCGGGAAGAAGGGAGGGGTGGGAGGAAGGAATTTTAAGATTTATTTCTCATTTGTGTTTATTTCTCATTACTCTATTCTGATTTGATTTGCAATAAATTAAACTAATTTCCCCAAGTCAAGTCTGTTTTGCCCATGATGGTAACAGGTGAGTGATCTCTCCCTGTCCTATCTCGACCCATGATCCTTTCATTGTATTTTCTCTCCGCCGTCCAGCTGAGGAGGGGAGTGACAGAGCGGCTTTGGAGGGCACCTGACGTCCAGCCAGGGTCAGCCCACCACAGCTGAGAAATGTAAATGGACACTTTTCATTGCATATTTCCTTAGCTCAAACCTCTACAGATAATTTCAAGATTATGATTTTCCTCTTCCAAACATATTGAGAGACTAAGAATAGCAGTCCTGGAGCCAGTGCCACAGCTTTCTGACATAAAGGTCCAGCATACCGAAGAATCAAAGATGACTATGTTTTTTTCATAGAAAGTCTACAGGGTTATATCACATATCAAAGGCAACAGGAAAGTAGTGGGGTCATTCACTGTCACACAAGTTTTCTGACATACAGTTAAATGTTTGAACCCTGAAGGTTCAAAAGGAAATTTTGTGGAGAAGTGGATAGCTTAAAAGAAACTTTTCAAATGTTTTCTCTGTTCATATTTACTGAAAGATAACCTGGAACACTTGGTTTATTTTGTGTTTGTCAAGGTGAGGAGAGATTTCAACTTTTCATGATTTTTTTTATTCTACCCTGCTTTGTGACTTTCTGCAAAATATCAGTTTGATGATATTTACATGACTGAGTGAATAATTATTTGTTTATATTTTTCTGTTGAACATTAGAGGACATGAATAGAACAAAGCTGTAAAGTTAGTCTCTCTTTCCTGCCATAAAATGTTTTTGTTTGAAAGACTGCAACAGTTATCTGGTCACTTTTTATACACTTCTAACACTTGGAATAGTTAAATTATTCTTTTGAATTAATAAATGCATAATTTTATACATTATTAGTCACCCTTCTACACTCTATTATTTGTATAAAAGATGTAATTGTAAGGGGGGGTGATTTATTGTTTTTTGTCTTCTGTATTGTTAAAGATAAAATTCAAATTATTAATATTTTCATCACCCAGTAACAGGATCCTGACCTTGCTGGAAGCAGAAATCTTTCTTCTGGAAATCCATAACCATTGTTTCAGTATTATTCCCTCTGGATGTCGTTACTTCTCAGTGTACTTTATTTGCAAGCACTTGGGCTTACAACACAGAATAATATAAAGAAGAAGTCAGTGGTAAATTGCACCAGGCACTCTTCTTTTTTCTTCTTTGCATTTTCCTTCAACGGACAGATTGCATCTAAGAAATTCTCTTCACATTTCTAAGTTACATGTCTGTATTTTCATTTTCTAATTTGAAAACAAATGAGCATAACTCTTCTGACTGCAGAGAACATGAGAACATTCTGGGCAAATATTCCCAGATATATTGTGGCTATATTTTTCATGGAAGGGTCATGGCCCTTCCAAAAGGAAAAAAGTAATAAGGGGATTGAGCCAACCATTTTAATGAAAAGGGTATTACAGAATACAGTTGTCGCACCAAGCAGTAAGCTTAGTTGCTGTGCAAGTTGTGTGTAAACATATTTCTTGCAGACAACTAGAACAAATAGGATTTCCTCTGCAAGCAATTGAACTAGGTTATATTAGACCGGTTATGATGAAAGAACAAGTAGAACAAGGATCGGTGGTATCTCCATTGGCTTGTGAAACAGGAAACTGCTCAGCTTTTAAAGAAAGTTTGGGCCCCATGGATTCATTTCCTCACAGAACCACAGGTAACTTTGTGCTGGTGTTTTGCCCAGCTCTCACGGGATGTTCGTTGCTGAGTTTGCTGACACAGCAGCAGTCAACAGTTAAATGTTATTAAAAACTTCATTGATTGAAATACATAGAGGTTCAGTGTAAGTACTCAGCCAGGAGGAAGGGTCTTCAGCCTATCTACCCTCCCCAAAACAACCCCTTTTTCCTACATACAGTTCCAGCTGCATTGATCCCTGGATCGATCTTCTCCAGAGCCCAGATAAAAGTCCAGTGTTTAGATGCGCCCAGCTACGGATACTACCATCCAAATCAGTGCAGTCAGAAAACTGGAGAAATAAACAACACTAGCTGGACTCCCCCTCATGAGAAACATCTCCACATTTTCAAATGCTAAGTCAGTTCATGTTTAAATATTCACTACTCTTCAGAAAGAAAAAGCAAAGGGCAATAAAACAGCAACTTTGGAAATCAGCACAATCGACAGTAACAGCGTTACGGTCTCCCAGAGCACATCCATAATGGAGAAACCCTGGTCACACGCCTAACCCTTTGAGCAGCTGTCAGGGTAATCAGATACTTCCTTCCAACAGTGGCTGTAGAGCAATCATAGTCCATTGTGCAGGTTGGAAGGACTCCAGGTGTTGCAGGTTTCCGGAGAGCTTTTCCAGCACAAACGAGCACAGGTCTGTTGCTAGCTAAGTAATCCCCTGCCAGGAAGCAATAGCTGCTGTAGCCTCAACAGCCTCAGAAAAGTGGCCCGTGCTGCTCCATCGTGATTTGACTGCTTACCACTCGCAGTGAGCCCTCAGAGACAACATCGACACACAAGAACCCAAATCTGCAACTAAAAGGGGAGTTTCTCCCCCTCCATCATCTCAGTCCAAAGCTTTTTACACTATCATAACACAGGGAGACGCTGTTAAGAATAATCCTTACGCTGCTAAGAATAATCCTTAATAGGAATGGTAGACAACTGTCTCCGTCAATACAATTTCCAACAAATACTGTATTTGACTCAAGTTCAAATCACTTCAAACTATGTGAGAACATGTTTGCAAATAAGGTCTTCAGATCCAGTTGCTTCTCTCTGCTTGCCTACAGACACCATCAAGAGTATCCTACATAGAACTTCTTACCCCCCTTGTAAATACACTGATTTTCTTACTTTATTATTACACCATGGAGATACACTTATGCGTGAGTCTCAATAAATTAATGACATACACTTTGTTAAGCACAAAATAACCTCAGATAGCAAACAAGTTTTCTTAATCTTTTTAATTTTAAACCTCTATTCTTGCTTTCTGAAATCTGTGTTCCTTGATCTTTATTCATAAAGGAAGTGTTTCTTCAGAGATAGTTAAAGTATTTGTGAGTTAGACATACTTCAGAACAACAAGCATGTCAATGCACTTCTAGCTTTATGGAACCTCTCAACAGAAAATTCCACAAACTCCTTTTGTATCATCTCACTCAAGCATTAGTATCCAAGACAGTCATTATTATTATTCATTAATGAATGAATAATAATCATTAATTAACAATAATAATTCATTAATGAATAATGGTCAGTCATTCATTAATGGCTCAAATTATAAAAAATACATAAATAGAACTGAAAACCATCTTGTCTTTTCTCCTTTCAGCTATCCCTCTCCAGAAAAAAAACCACACAAAAAACCTAAAAAAAACCCCTGCCAAACAAAACCAAACCCACCACACACAAAAAACACAAAACAAACAAACCCCCCCCCCCCCAAATAATAAAACCCCAACAAACACAAAATGAAAGAATCAAAACCCAGAAAGATATCTTAAGGAGGACACAAGTGTTAGGTATTCACAAGACCATTCTTCATTCAGCCTAAAGATGGGTATCAAACATGAACCTTTTCAAAGGAACGCCCATGTCAAATTCTTGTCACTTGTGCTTTAGACTCAAAGGTGTAGGGTAGAAGTACATTATACTTAGGCTTGTATTGTAATCCAACAGCACCGGTCAAACAGCTAATTTTTGTTGGTTAGGAACATAAAAAAAAGCAATCTTAGTAGGTTGAGCAGAACAACTTGTACTTCTTGGAATGACAGGATCAAATATCATATAGTATTTGAATATTTGTTACTGCTAGGGCTGAAATACAGGTATTCAACTTTCTAACCAACTCCCCTACCCACTGATAGGCACTCAGGACTCATTTTCTTCATGATCTCTCTCACCTGGTAGGTATTTCAGCATATTTACAGGTATGAAACGTTTCATTCAACCTGAAATAGCGTCTAAAATATTTATTTTGCCAGAAAAAATACAGAAAAAAATTTTTCTATGTGCGTTCATGTACATATACGTAAATTTCTTCAAATAAGTAGCTGAGCCTAAAAGCTGAGCCAAGCTTTACATAGTGGGAATTAAAATCCTTTTCTAAATAAATCCATGTCTGCTGGAGATTTTTGACTGAAGATTTACTGGGCTAAGCAACATGCCGAAGTTTACAACCATATGCCCCATTGATTTCAGTAGAGTATCCTCGCCCCTCACAGGAAACTGTCCAATGCAGACAAGTAACAAGAGGCATGTCATATCTGTAACATATGGCTGAACTATCAATATTACAAATAGATTTGTATGCTGGACGTTAGTTTGGAAGTCTTGCCTTGCTTAGCTTAAAAACAGACATCATCAGAGAACTGCTGACATTGCACAGTAAGAGGAATAAGAGCATAATATGTCACTACCAGAGAAGTACCTACAGTATTCTGGGCACATTTATGAGGGAGTGAGGCAGTGCATAACCTATTCTGTATGAAAGGATGCAAGTTCAGTGGAAACCAAAATAAATAATGTTAAAATATTTCACCAAATTATAAATGCAATTTAGACCCGAACAAGAATGACGTGTAGTTCAGAATTCCATCTTCTGACAAAATACATCCACCACAGCTTAAGTAATGGTTTCCCTCCTTGATCACAGTAGAAATTCTTTGTTGGTTTTTTTTTTTCATCACCGCTGACTTTTTTTCCCATTCCATTAAGAAAGCTTAATTCCAGCTTGGTCCATTTGATTTTTGTCTTAGTATCTTTAAACCTCAGTTGTAATTGAATCAACAGAAGTACCGTCTAATCATATTGTTCTGCTATTTATGAAGCTTTATAAATCTCTCTGCAAGTAAATTAGTGTCATATCAAACTGCTGAGCCTGAATTTTGCTGGCAGAGACAGATGTAGGGCACTTTAGCACAAAACGGCAGATCCTGTTTTAAAGTAATTCCTTCCCCCCAAACTACATAATCGAGTGTATTCAGGAATAGGACTCTTATGTGGGTCAACTACAACTAAGATGAAGCCTTCTAAGCTGCAGCTTTCACAAAGTATATGTCATCTATTCCTTCTAACATATTCATTACTGTTAATTAAAAACTGTAGCATTTTAACTCCTGCTAACGAAATTACATTAAATCTTATTGTTTTTCACAAAAAAACCCTCTCTTTAATTACTTTTGACAAAAAACAACTTCAGTGAATGAACATTTAGTGATGCCATAATAACAGCAAATCAAAATATTTATATATCTACTGCAGACCATACATAAATGTGCTATCCCAGTTTACAAAGATAATTTTGCAGTCTCAGCTGAGAAAACTAAATATAATTTTGGTCCCTAAATAAAAAAATTGTTAACCTGCCACACTGAAAATATTTAGCAAAATTATTAATTCACTTGTCCTCACAACTTGCCAACACTTACTTGCCTGTCATGCATTTGGTTATCAACATCCAAACTCATGTCTATTGACTTTGAGGACTGTTGACTTAATATAATTCGATTTTACATGTCAAAACCTTTTACATCAGCTTTTGGCCTGTTTTTTTCTTTGGTATATAGCACCAAGATATATTAAAAAAGTGCTTCAAAGGGAGACAAAGGATAAAGATGCTGTTTATCTGGGAAAAGTTCATTGTATAATTTAACAATTATGAAATAATTTACATCTCCAAATTTTTTTTAACAAGTCGGAAAGTTATACAAGACCTATGTGATTGATCTTTTCAATGAGATTTTGCATATCAGAAAAAAATAAAGAAAATAAAATCCACTTTTACATACCAGATTTGCAGCATAAGTAAATCACAATAGTGAACTTTAAAGAGATAGCATCATTTACTGCACTTAAGGATCTGATCTCATACGCACACAAAGAAACACACTTTACAGCATGTCCAACCTTTTCAAACAAGACTACAACTACAGGTAGCCTCTGTAGGAAAGTTGCTGGTCACCTATCAAAAGTAACAATGAGAAATCAACAGCTCTGGACATCAGGCCACTTTTATTTAAACTGTCAAAAGCGTATTATGTGAGTAATGCTAAAGAAAATGAGTTTGAATCATTGTCTTTATCCATTTTTACATGAATAATACATACATCTACTCTTAATTAGTTCTTTAAACTTGTCATTTACACATAAACATTAAATATTGGCTGTCCAAACCCCTCCAAACTAAATCCTAGGACATCCATTTTTATGTGGGGTATGCAGTCAGACAATTAACTCTAAAATAATGTACTCTCAGCCATGCAATATGGACACAGAGTCACCAAAAGATACTTCCACACATGCTAAATTTAGGTGGCTGCTGTAGGAACAGCACAAGCTCCAAGAGACTGGATTTGCAAAAAATTACAATTTTTAAGTTTAGGTTTGGTTTTAATTTTGACTGTCTTTTTGTTTGCTTTGTTTTTTAAATGTCTGCTAAGGTTCTGGTGTGTTTTGAGCTGCTTGTCTATATACCAAGCTATAAAAACACTACAGTCACTTCTGAAAATACGTCGCCAGCCTGTACGTGGTTTGTATTTCTAATGACTTTTCATTGGTTGTGCTGTAGTAATAGGCCAGTGCTGCTTTATAAATACCTTGAAACTGCTGCTGGTTTACGGGATACTTAAGAATGGTTCAGAGTACGCAACTCCCCCGACATTAAACTTTCTGAAGGAAGTTGAGCATCTTTCAACGCATGACCAACAGTGAGTTGCCCGAGTAGTCAGAACAAGAATATTTCTGACTACTTCGAAATAGGAGCTAGAGAAGAAATATAATTTTAAGTGACTAGATTGGCAGTGTTGAATGGAGTCTAGTAAATCATGATTAAATCCCTTCTGGTAGAAGAAAAATTTCTGTTAAAAATACTTTGAATGAGTCCTAAATTCGAATAAAAAGATTGCCATTTCTCTCTAGAATACAGTGTAAAACTCAAGCCCAGTTCTGAATAAAATACAGATAAATCTGTCTGAGACCTAGAGTTCTGTTGACAAGGCTTACTAATAAATAAAATGCTTCTTTTGTGCCAATAACTATATTTACACAAAAAATTATTTTAAGTGGGGTACTATGCTAATCAATCACAATAATACCCCAAAGATTTGCTTTCAAGTAATTTCTGTTGCCAATAAATTTTCTCCTAACATTTGTCTTCTTGTGTGCTGTATATTCCATTTATTTCTTCTGGGTTACATAAAAAATATTAAAATATTCCAGTTATTCCAGGGGAAATTTCTCTTTTCAAACACACAGCTTTTTATATACACACAAATATTTATACACATCTTTACAGACTTATTTTGGTTTATAGGATTTTTTTAATTTGTTTGTTTGTTTGTTTCAATGATGTACCATCCTTTTCCTTCTCTTCTCATCATCAAGCACTTCCCTAACACAGTACTGGATATCTAAGTACTCCGATTGTTACGCTGACAATTCCATGCTCCACATCCTAATGTGGTGGGACATTTGGAGTGTAGAAGGAGATCACAAATGAGTTTATGTATACTAATCTTAAATTGTTTTACAGCTAATCTCAGCTTTTTTTTAATCTTAGTTAAAGCCATTGCTTTAACAAAAGCACCCTGGTATGTACTGTCCTCATTCTGAGCTTGACTGGTCTATCACTGGAGATAGTTAATGAAAATCTGGCCATTGACTTAAGTAGAAGTAGAACCATGCTTCATATATTCGAAATGAAGCAAAAAGTGTCTCACAACACTCCTAATTACACCCTGGTGAAAGCTGCCACTGATATCTATAAGCAAAGAACTCTGCTTTATATTCCAATCATTAATGTTATGCTGATCAATAAAAAAAATAGAAAATGTTTGAATCTTGTTACAATAAATTTTAGCATTTCAATTACTTCTATCTAAGTGTGTCTATGTGGAAGATGCATAACAGGTATGTTTGTTATTGTTGTGCTTGATATTGGTGTGTTACTCCCTTAGGAAGATTTCAAGTTTTCAGATAACAAGCTTCACCCCTGTGTCTGCCAGCCACCTCCATGGTGGGTGGTAATTTTATATGCTACATTTACCCTAATGATAATGAATTCTTACTAATATGAAAATCTATTCTATTTACGGGACAGGGCGATGATAGGTAAAACCAATCTATTAAATGCTTATAATTCTATGAAGCAAAATTATTCCTTCAGAGTACAGGTCCTAAAACATATTGCTTTTTAAAAAAAAACACTAGGTCCTAAAACATATTGCTTTTTAAAAAAAACACTGTTTGTCCTGCCTGTAAAAGCGAATGGCCCTGCTCAAAAGCTTTCAGTTGTGTTAGTCCTGCAAGCAAAGACATGATTTCAGAAATAACCCTGAGCAAAGAATTTCTTTCACAAGAAGTTCCTTCTTGAATACTATTGGGTCTGGAATGATTGGGGTACTTTTGAGGCACTATACCCAAAGAATACCTTTTATACTATATATCAAATCCAAAGAAGGAAGAAAAAATACTATACATACTTTTTTCCTACACTCAGGGAAAACATACACTCATACACCATGGAATCATCCCGCCAACTCAGAAACCCAGAGTGGCTTCACTGATAACCAGGAAAGCCAACAGTAAAGTATCCAACTGCCCGACCATCCTAAGCACTAGAGTTACTGATAGCGAAAAATGGATTACTAAGAGCAGATTCAGAAAGTCTGATGATCCAAAATTACTAAATAATATAAATAAAGGAGAAAAAATGATGAGTACAGCTAACGTGAGTTTAGGAATGTAGATAATCAAGCAGGACACCTAGCAATAAAGCTTCAGATGACCCAAGCTATCAGAAATTACGCGTAGCCAGCATGATTAATATAGCTAACAGAGGGCCAGCAATGAAAAGAAGTTGTTCAGTAACGACTCTTGTGAAGTCTCTTCCTCCAGGTTCAGAGCAGTAACTATATCACACTGAGGCAAAAGCCTGGGAAATGAAATAACCTCTTCACAGCAACCTGCCTGTTAGTTGGACTCTTCTCATATTGTGCAAGTGGAGAAGAGAGGAGCGAGAAGGGGAGCAGTGGTTGCCTTTTCCAGCAAGTCCTGTTACCCTAGGGAGCAGGATGGTTAGGTTACTCACTAGAGTACTTTGCAGGCTAATGGGGAAGGAGGAAGGTGGGAAATGAGCTTTTCTTTCATCTTTTTGTAACTATTTTGTTGAGGAATTATCCAGTGAATTCCATAATCGTACTCAGCTGTTTTATGAAATACATAAGGTCAATATATTCTTTTTCTTCACGTGTACTTGCTCAGCTTGTTGTGCGAGTGTTGCTCTGAGAATGTAGTATCAGTCCCCAGGTTTCTGGATGGGTTGTATGATAGCAGTTACTCAGGCCTCGACACTGCCCGTGCCAGGAGTAGCCACACACCAAAGTGTGAGCTAGAGTGTGTTGTTGATCTAAAATAAGATGGTTGTGGAAGCCAGGAGACACTATGACACAGTGCAAGGTCCCCTAAACTATGTGGATTCACATGCTAGGACAGCTATGCTGCTTCTGGTACCCAGCTTGCTACACAGCAGAGATTCCTTTTCCTCAAGTGTTTTACCCAAAAGAAGGGCCACAAACTAAATAAAAAACGGTGATTCCCTCAGGAAAAACAGGAGATGATGTGTGTTGCTTGGCAACTTCACAAAGTTTTGTTCCATGAGGTACTGTACATTAAATTTTGTTTGCTTATGGAGCCACATCTTGAAAAGCACAGCTGCCAGTTTGCAATATTTGACTTAATGGAAAACTGCAAACATCCACCATCTTTCCAGATTTGTTTTGTGTCACTTCTTAATATTTTTGAAAGTTAAGATTTTATTAAGAAATAAGAGAATATGGCACTAAAACTTTATAACACAGCTTGAATGTGAAAGTACAAACAAATAACAGATTGAGCATAAGGGAATAGGGCATTTTAAGTTTACAACAATGCTGCTGTTTACAACAATGAAAACAGAAAAAAATGGAGTAACATACATTCCAATGAATTGTGTTTCTGGGGCTTCTAACTGCAGAACATTAAAAAGAGCACTTTTTCTTGCACTTTACTCACATTGACACAAATCTGTGTTCACATACTACTTTATTCTTCATTCTACCTTCTCATCCTCCACTACAAAAATTACATGCAATAAGTCGAAACAAATTACTGTCCTTTCAGTTTAATTTTATTATATCAAATTTTCATTATTTATTTGGCTATGACAGTTTCATTTCACAACATTTCTTTCAACAGCAACTGCAGAAATATTCCCTGAAATCTGCATTTCCTCTGACTCCTTTTAAGAAATAAACATTCCTTAATATTTTCCATTCTTATTTACCTAGTTTTCAAACTTGTCCAACTTGCAATTTTTGGTTTATTAAAAATAATTCCAGTGTACCCAATCTGCAATTTACTTGATTGAAAAAGATTTTTAAAAAAACTTACTTGATTGAAGAAGTTGGGGACAGGGCCTGTTGCAATAGGACAAGGGGTCATGGTTTTAAACTAAAAGAGGGCAGATTTTGACTACATCTAAGGAAGAAATTTTGCAGCATGATGGTGGTGAAACACTGGCACAGGTTGCCTGGAGAGGTGGTAGATGCGCCATCTCTGAAAACATTCAAGGTCAGGTTGGACTGGGCTCTGAGTAACATGGTCTAGTTGAAGATGTCCCTGCTCATTGCAAGGGGGTTGGACTAGATGACCTTTAAAGGTCCCTTCCAACCCAAACTAATCTATAATTTTATGAAAAGTATCATCTGCCATTTTAAATCTGATTAATGAATTGAAAGTAAAGTGGTAATCCTAGATCGTTTCTGTATTTAACCCTATAGTTATATACAGCAACACCTTTCTGAAAACAGGTAGTATGTGCAAAACTAGGAACATACATACCAACTCATTGTAAATTGTTCCCTTTGTTGCCACTGGTGTCATTTATTGTTAAAAAAATAAGCCTACAGTAAAACTGTTCAAGAAATATAATTTAAAGATCTTTCTCTTGCAGACAGAACAGACTTTAAATCATCTTTGCATAAGGTTATGGTGTGTTCAGCAGTTGCAAGGGGCCGTGGTTGTTAGATTGTCACAGTTCTTCAAAGAAGCACTGGT
This sequence comes from Phaethon lepturus, assembly GCF_000687285.1. Classification (NCBI taxonomy): domain Eukaryota; kingdom Metazoa; phylum Chordata; class Aves; order Phaethontiformes; family Phaethontidae; genus Phaethon; species Phaethon lepturus. Next base: position 52,408 of record NW_010511009.1, on the reverse strand, counting down.
CAGAGCCTCCCAAGTAATTTATCTGTGCCCTGTTGATTCAAGGAGCAACCAACTCAATATACATCTTCTTTTCCATGTTCATAGACCAACACTTACAAGAATGTCTCCAAGTCAGAGTAATCCACCCTTGTCTGTACTCAGGGCACCAGTCTAGACAGCATTTTTTATCTTAAACCCGTTCTGTTCTCTTGCTGCATAGAAGAGACCATGGTCACCCTCTTATTTACACAACGAAAGGTGCATTTGGGGATTGGTTTCTTTCTCTTCCACAACTATGTAAATGTTAGTCTGTTGTACTAAAAATCACCTCTCAGTTAACAAATTTTTTCAATAAGGTATAAAATTCTTGTCTCTCCCCTTGAAAACTACTTGCTGTTCCTCAGAGGGATGTTTCTTTCACTAAAATGCCTTAATTTTTTTTTTCAATCAACTTATATATTAAAATGTGCATAACTACACGAGCTATTTCTCTGTAGCATATTACTGCAGCCCAAACACAGCAGCAATCTACTGGGCAAACAAGTGGGGCCTAACTGATTCCTGCAGACTTTTCCTTCAGGTTAACCATAAGGGTTAAAAAAACCCAAAAGGAAACAGGAACATGATGGGGGAGATGCATGCAAACTCAAATATTAGTGACTTATTCTAAGATTTATAGACAATTGTGATTAAATGAATAGCCCTACAGTATGACAACATACAAATGTTAATTTGGTTTTACTCAAAAAGGATGCACGTACACAATTCCAAAGACGACAGATAGATCAGGTTGGATTCCCCCTTCATTTTACCTTAGCATGGTCTGGAGTAAAACAGCATTATCCCAGGAATCTCTAACAACATCGGCAGCAATACTCCAAATGCAAAGTTTGACCTACAATGCTCAAGTCTGTGTACCGCAATCTCCAGCATCTTCTCAGAAACCCAGTGTTGTGTTTCAGACTGGCAATGACAAGTGACCTTGAAATTTACTGTAGGTATTTTCACTCATACTTCGAATATGGTGGAAAAATACCAAGTTGTTGCTAGGCTTTTTGAATGCTGATGTAGAAATTAGTTTAATGTTTCCTAATTCTGTCAAAATGTTTCGGGAAGAAATTACTGCTGAGAGTGACAAATTCATTGACACTGTCACAAATCTGTAAAGCTTTGCTGTCCTTCAGCAGTTTGTAGGTGAAGACTGCTAATCTTGCAAATGTAAAGTACTGTATTTGATGGAGTGAACTGAATAGATATTGAACAGTCTCCTGACAGTTTCCTACCTTCACAGAGTTTAAAGCACAGTTATAATCTGTAGCATCCACACTTACAGAGCACTCTATTTCGGTTCAGATAATCTCTTATCTTAAAGCATTTCAAAGTTTAACTGACTAACAATAATCTTATGGAGCTCAGAATTCACTGAGAGTATAAGGAAGTGAAAACACTCATCACTTCTTTCAACGTGGAAATGCCAAGCCAAAAATCAACAGTCACTGCAAGTCCATTGTCTTCCAGGTATGTATTTGATACACGAAAACGCAAGCATGGAGCTATCTTTAAGTTCTCTTGTGATTTTTAAAGGTTTAGCTGTTAATACACTTACTAAAATTTTCTTACCTTTAGAAAGAAAATAAAGTAGCATGATTACATTATGAAAACCATTATATAGGAAGTTAACATTACATCAACTTCATAAAGCAAAAATTACCTTCAGGCTCAAGATTTCCCTTGCCGCAGTTCTAGAGAGAAGATGCTCCTAATTAGTACCTTTTGCACCACCAGAAGGCAGGATAAGTCAATATAGAGAAACTTGCCTTGCCTTGCCAAGAAGATGACCAGATGCTCTCACAGAGAGTTATCAGGGTTATCACTGAATGTTGTATCCATTCTTAAACCTGGCAGTCAGCTAAAAAAAAAAAAAAGAAAGCCAGTTTAGTTACTCATATGGTCCTAATCAGCATGATCCTGCAGTCCATATGACTATTTAAATAAAGTGCAAAGGCGGCACAAAGCAAAGGAAAAAGAGGTTATAAAATGAGACTGACAGTATTTTTGCACTTTGTGCTTACAGTTATCCCCATAAGCATTTGCCTATACAGCAAAGCCCTAGTTTTGTCTTGGTCTGCTTATTAAGTGCTTCCAGAGGCAAATTCTTGGACAGGATGAGCTTCTAATATTCCTTTGCATCTTTGCACTATTCCCATTCCATCTGAAATACCACATAATAGTACTTTAGAACACAGTTTTAGGCATTGCTTATAACACTCTAATACTTTCCTTGACAATGACTTCTGTTGTTCCCTTTGTCTAATAACATTTTATTTGTGTGCTCAACATATATTTCTATTATTTAAAAACAAAGCTGTAGTAAATAGTAGGACATAACTGAACAGCAAATACTGCCTAGGGAGGACAGACCCTTGCGAGCTGCTAGCAGAAGCAAGTAATGAAATCGAAGAGGAAAAGCAAGCCAAGCAAAGAGTACCTGCAAAGCGAGGATAAAACTGTTGTCAAACAAATTACACTACTGAAAATACATGGAAAACAATGTCATATAATATTTTGAACTTAGTCATTCACATGTTTCTGTCAGCACAGTACTGCCAGTAGATCTATATGTTTATTAAACAGTTAACACAGCAAAAAAATGGAAAAGTTGTTCTTGAGAAAAAAGGTGGAGCACAATGTAAATTTTTGGTGAGACCATAAGCATCAGTATCCATCTGCTTAATTAATGCACAACCACAGACTCATATGATTCCTTAGAAAAAAATAAGAAAAAAAACCTACCATATTTAAAATACAATAAAAAAACAATTTATAGTAATACATATTTATTTTCAGTTTATGGATTAATCATTTTGAATGTTCCAATGAGCATTCAATATTTTAAATTCTCTTTTGATTTATAAACCAGGGGCCCCCAATCATGGTATATTTATTTTCCTTTGCGTGACTGGTTGTCTATGATTTCTAAAAAAAGTGAAGGACGTCCTCAGGTCGGTACCATTCACATTGCTGTCGTATCTGTCGTCACATCTAACAGAAGCAGGGTAGCTTCACTAAATAAATCGTCTGAAAGCAAACAGTTTTTAAGAGCAAGACACCACTGCCAGTGTTTTGGTAAGATTCACTGAATATACCCCTGCATGCTCCCTCGGTCCATTGCTCTAATTCCACTTGTTCCCAGCCAGCAAGCAGGGCTGCTGCCAGGGCTGGCTAGCTTGTTCCTTTTCTGGTGGTCCTGGTTGTAAACCACAGAGTTAGTACCCCGATGATGTTGTAGCCACAACTGTTTCAGTGCAAGAGAAGAGTTTAAGGACAATCCACAGAAACCTTAAAGAAAGGCCAAAAGGTTTGTCAGAAAATTAGCTGAAAACAAGGTAAGAATTTCACCTACGGAATTAAACGGATACCTTCGGAATATGTTACAGTAAAATGCTTTTAATTATTTTAACTATGTTGCAGTGTCTTTTGATTTGCAGATGAATTACTTCTTTTCCTGTAGCTGGAGTTATATTTTTGCACACCCAGCGTCTTGCTGGAAGTGAGGGTACTGAAAAATGACCTATGTGCCATTTAGCAGGAAACTCATCTATATCCTTCAGCGTCCTGGAGATAAAACCCCACATTCTGAGGTGATGAACAACATATTTGATTTAATTCAATTTTCGTAAGGAAATGAATTAAAAAAAAAAAGACATTAACTCCAGACAAGAGAGACTGAAGGTAGTTGGAGTGAAAAATACATAGAATGGACTGAAGAGAATGATGTGTAATCATGAATACAATGGAAAATAAAAGCAAGGTATAAAGTCTGAATACATGGCATCACAGAAATAGCAGCCACAGAACTTGGATTTTGACAATAAGGACTGTAGTCTGTGCAGACACCTTTCCTGTTTTTTATTAAATTAACTCTTTATACAGTGATATCACTATACAAATCGCAAAAAGAACTGTCTTGAGTACATTACAAGTGTGATTTTGAAAGTTGCGAGAGCTCAACATGATATTAAATGTCAGAACTTCAACAAGATTTTTTTCCCCCGATTACACTATTGCTCTTTTAAAGGGAGAGAAAAGCTTGTAAAACAGTAATTATAGTCTACTGGACTATCTTTTTCTGCATCATACCCTGCTGGGCAGAACGCAGAATATACCAGTCAATCACATGTCACTTTAACCCTAGAGGAAACTTCTGTCTTTACGAATCAAAGGATTAGTGAAGCTGGTAAGGACACAGAGAAACAGACAGACGTGAGGGGTGAAATGCAATTCTCAGTAGGCATAATCCGCTCTTGACTCAGAACTTGAATTCGAGCTTTCAGTCCTTTCAATGAATAACATATTTGATGTGTCTATTAGATTGTCAGCTTCTGTATTGCATACTTTCTTTCATGGACTTTTTTCTTGTTTTGAAAAATCTATAAGGATACATTAGATAGGATGAATAGGATGAGATACGATGAATAAAACCTACATTTAGATGTTTTAATTTGGTTAATATTTGCATCACTCTATCAATGTCCAAGCTATTCTCAAGATCTTAAACAAGACGTGTTTCTCAGGAGTCTGAGATTCTAAAAAGCAAAACTTAAAAAAGTTTAGACGTTTCTGCCTATTTTTCTGATTGTAAAATCCATTGAGCTCTTAAACTTTGAGCTGACTTTCCTCAAAATATATTTTCTTTTCCTTTAGGTCAGTCAGAATAGAGATTGTGTATTTTGTGGTCTTCTATCCCTTATCCAATTCTGAGTTTTTTTTCATATTCCTATTTGCAATGAATGCTTATATTTCTCTCACTTTCCAATTCAGAAGTTCACATCTTTCTTGCTCATAACTTGCCTCAACTCTAAATCAACACTGACACATTAGTTTAAAGTATCTAAGACTCACTGGCCGGGAAAACAGGCAAAGCTTCTACCTCGGGCCACAAATGTGGTGTTGCAATAAGCAGAGAATCATAGGAACTTCACACTATCGGGGTAGTCACCTTAATACTGGCAGTCATACCTATCAGCCACATCCTCTTTAATTAGGATTTAATTCATGCTAAAGCTCTGTTAATCTTACATTTGCATTTTACCCTAATACCTAATAAATGTCACTTTTTGCTAAAAATTAATCGAATGCCTTCTTTTTCCGTCTTATTTCTCTTGGAGAACAGTTTATTAACCTTTCTGATTTTATTAGAAGTCATCTTTCCCATTATCATCTTTCCATCATCTAACTTTCATTCTTGTATCCAAGATAGTTATTAACAATTATCTATAGATTGTTATTTGAAAAGGAGTTTGTACTTTATTCCCACCATGAATTCTCTCTCCTCGCACATACACACACAGATACATACATAAATATGCAAATAAGACATGAACAAGGTTAAAGATTTGAGATGCATCCAGAACATTTTTAGGCTCCCTTATAGACAAGTCCTATGGAATTACATAGATGAGCTCCAGAAGATTTATAGTCTTCCTTGACTATTTGAAATTTATAAGAAACAATAAGCTACTCATTAGGGAATTACAAAACATAACCACTATCAAAGTAAACAGAGTGATTCAGGAACTAAAGACAGGGAATGGATCATCAAGCCCACACAACCAAGTATTGCCCCAAAAGGTCCACAGACTGTTTCTCACTCACAAGAAAATCCTGCATCAAATTTTAGACACAAAACTGTAATTTACTACAGTAAAGAAGTGGGAGAAACAGCGCATTACAAGGGTCTCCAGTTTCTCAAACTGTTACTATTTTCTATTACATTTTAAAATATTTCCCTTAATGTTTTTTACACACTGTAAAAACAATATTTTTTTTTTTTTTTTAGTATTTCAGTGTATTCCCAAGCACATAAGCTTTTAGGCTAGCTATCTTCATAACATGTTTCTTAGAGTTTCTCTCTGCATTTTCTTGAGCATTTGAAACATAAAGATAGTTCAAATCGTAAATTCCTTCCTCTAGCCATGCTCCAGCAGTGCCTCAGCAAGAGAAATGGAGGAAAGTTGTCTGGCTATCTACAGAGGAGCATGGTGGTCCAGCAGCCCAGCTGGATACAAGAGCCATGAAGAGGTGTGTCAGGGTTGACAAAGCTGTGCAGGATGTGTGACACTTCACAGCTCTGGCATCAGAGCTAAGGGACGGGAAAGAAGGCTGCTGGAGGTGTGGGATAGCACATCTGCAGCAAAGAAAAATGAAAGAGTGGAGAAATATGCAATTAAAGAAGGGAAGAAGGTGCATGAGATAGGAAGAAGGTTAAATCTGCCAAAGGAAACATAAATTGGAAGGAGGAACATCACAATACAAAAAGAGCCAACAAAACTAGAGAATTTGTACATTGCAAGTAATTTTCCATAAATTAAGTTGCATTGCTACAGATGGCATTAGAAGCTTTGATTTGGACAAGTCAGGAATCATACCTCTTGGATGAGATCTTCATTGTGTGCCATACTTGGCTAGATATGTAATTTGAGAAATCAAATGACATCCCTTACAGGTTCACCCTGCTGTTTCTTATCTCAATACCTGTTTTGATAGCAGAAAACTAGTTATTTTCATTAATTTGAAGTACTGCAAAGGCATGAATACTTGAGATATAATTTTCTAAACAGCTACAAATTAAATAACACAAAAAACAAAAGCATCTATCTGAAAAACAAAATACTGTGACTAATAAACTGGTAGTGTTAATTT